>NW_027280703.1:0-103625 GCF_046629955.1 Centroberyx affinis | reverse complement strand
CATCTTAAAGGATAATGGAGCACTGGAGCCAATCATCTACTGGGGGTATGCTTCAAAGGTGAAGTACAGTGATGTAGTGACACAATTTTGATCACAATTGCTTTGTATGATGGCAAAAACCAGGAAAATAAGGCTCAGATTGAAAATAGCCGGAATTATCTTTTAAATAAATACACCAAGTTTGTAGTAGATTGTCCTGTTTGCCATTAAATTAACATAGACACTAAAACCATCCATGTGTCCCTGATAGATCATTGGCTCCAGTGGTCCATGCTAACACTTTAGCATACACTATGTGATAGTAGGCTCCATGCTAACACTTAGTTATAATTGGCTACTATCATTATCCAAAGTGAAAAGACTGACCTTTTAATAATAAATACCTATTTTGTGCTTTTTATTATATGGCTATAAATTAATACATTTGAAAAATGTCAAACCACATGTTCATCCACTGTGCAGTTATTTTTAGCGGTGCACAGTCTCCCATCGCCCACCACCTTCACTTCAGACTTGGCCACATGTCATGTAAGAAATTACCATTTAACTTCAGAGCTGCTACACATTTTGATTTTCTCACTTTTGAGATAACGTGGCCACTCACCTAGGTTATGCTAGTGCAGTGGTTCTCAACCTGGGGGTCGGGACCCCCCAGTGCCTCCCAATTTTGGGGGGTCACAAGATGATTTATGGGATAGGAAAATAGCATATTGCTACTACATAAATTTATCTTTTATTTTTTGCATTCTTTTTTTTCTTGTGAAACACTGAACAGTTTTCAGCCTCTAGGCCTTCTCTGATAATGAATCTAATGAAACAACATGAAAATGGGGTCACAATCCAAAAAGGTTGAGAACCACTGTGCTAGTGTGTTGGAGCCTACTAGAACATGATCTCACAAAAATATGTGAAATGAACACAAACTCTGAAACGCAGATTTATTATGTAAAAATAACATTCCTCCACCACAAATTGAATTACACTCTCCCACCACAAATTGAAATACGTTCCTCTGCCACAAATTTAATTATGTTCCAAACGTTAGCTAACAGTTAAGTTTAGGCAAGAAAAACAACTTTGGTGAAGGTTAGGGAAAGGCTTTGGTCATGGTAAAAACTTTTGCTAAAAATGAAAATGTAACTCATGGTAGATATGTCCTTCATAAACGTTGGGAAACGAACCCTAGTCGCCAAGATTGAAGTCAAACGTATACACTCATCTGTCACCCTATTTCCACCACGCTACTTCACTGTGACACTACTTCCTGTATATAGTCGTGTCTCCTTCACATAAGCGTTTTGTGCAGGGAAAATGTATTTTTAACACTTTATGCGCCACCAACACGTAATTTGGTGTTAACAAGTCGTGTTCATTTGACAGTTTTCTGTGAGATCAGATATGACCTACTACCATTCAACATAGTGTATGCTAAAGTGTTAGCATGGAGCCTACTGTAGACACACTGTGGAGTGCGTCATACTTAAAAAGCCACGCCCACCATGGGGGAAAACAATATCGCCAACAAACTGGCAAAACTTAATTGGCCTCCATCAATGTCCATTTTCATTACTCCATTAAAGCTGGATAAATGATCCCACACAGTGGCCTGAAGTGAAATGCTTTTTACTTTAGACATTTACCACTACTTAATTTAATCACCAGGTAAGATAATAAGCTGACCTTGAATAATTTCACTTCATATTTAAACATTTTAAATCCAGCTATGCATTTCAGACTATAAGTTTGAGTGACGCTGACGTGACATTAAAGTGGATTGTTGCTAAGTTAACTATCTTATGTTAGCTAGCAAGTCAGTGAGATTTCTCATTACTTTTGCACCCTGGACTGGCAGTCAATACAGAGCAAACTATCCTGAGACCCACACATGAACACACTCATCTGTTTTATAGAGAGGAACTGGTAGCAACCAGGACAGCATGTTAGGACAGCATGCAGCTTTTAAACACATTTTAACAGCCTACAGGTTATCTTACAAGAATATAACTAGATAATTACTGGTAACTTACTTACCATTGACAAAATACTGGCCACATTATAAGTGTATTTACTTATAAAAGTTTCCCCCGTCTTCTACCATGTACCACTGTCAGCGCCTCTCTCCTTACAGCCTAGATCCCCATTTTTCTTCTTAACGGCTCCTTGTTTTACTCGGGAGAACAAAAAACTGTAATTCACAGTTTTTAAGTTTGTTGGCTGTGCAGCCCACCACACAACAGCTTTTTAGGCATGTTTAAGGTTTGGCCTATTTTATGCACTATCTCTATCACTCAACATAGTGTATGCTAAAGTGTTAGCATGGAGCCTGCTATAACTCAACATACCGTATGCTAAAGTGTTAGCATGGAGCCTGCTATCACTCAACATAATGTAATGCTTTGCCTCATTTGCCAACAGCAACAACTGGAGTACAAACCAGTATTCCCTGGAAATGCCCGTATCAGCTTACACAGCAGTTAACTCCTAACCTTGTAAAGCATAGCCTCCATGCAGTGTTTTTTCCACAGTCATCAAGAACGTTCCCATGTTGCATCGAGTGTATGTATGGGCATGGGGATGTTTGCTTTAGATAGCAGAGGCACACAATGATATACTAATTAATTGCTTACAAGATCCTAGCTGTCAATTAAGCTCAACATGAATTGATCCTGTATAAATATTTGCCATATAATCTCAGCTATTATTGGAGAGAGAAAACATAGACGTACGGTAGTCCATTATCTTGCAAATAGTAGAGACAAAAACCTAATAGAATTTGAAGGCCTTTACCCGTTTGGCTCCACCCCCACGACTCAAAACTGGAGCAAAAATTGGTTCGCCGTCATGAAATATCCATGGTAGATAAATGACGATAACTCAGTCCTTTCTTCTGATAATTGTGCCTTTAGGGGTTTGGTGGGCTCTACATAATTGGCCCCTCAAACACAGTGATTAGGGCTGGATCACAGGCTGATTCAGCATATAAAGCCCCAAGGACTGTGACTGTGAAAAAAAAAGACTACATCCCATCCAGAAGACTCAGATCTCATTTTGTATATCCTCACACAAATACCTTGTTTGACTGGCCCTCACTGAATATCTCAGTGCATGTCATGGAATGGTGCTGGTTAAGTATAAATTGAATTAAGCTTTGATTCTATCTTAAAACGAGAAAAGAAATCATTATTGCATACGCTGCAGTGAGCAAATTCTTTGTACCATATTGGAAAAAACAGGGCAAAATGTATGTAAAATTATGAAGCATGTAAAATAATGTAATATGCTTGCATTATAGAATATGAACTGCACATACAGAAGATATTTTTGAATGCAACATACAGTACACTACATACATTTGATGGACATATTATGTTTATATTGTACATCATGTTTCACTATTTATAGCTCATTTTTAACACACCTACCACAACCACAAAATAGAGAAATTAACAAGGGACCATGCTCATCATGTATTATACAACCTATTTACGTTTTAGTAACTTATTTAATCATGTCCCTTGGGTGGAGGAATTCCTTGTGAATGTAATAAATCACATAATGTTAGAACATTTTGTGCTGATTTTCAAAAATGTGTTTTTGGTTTTCAAAAGAAGGGAATTCAGCGAGGCCAAAGATTTACACATTTAAGTAGAAATGAGAAAGAAGCCGCACACACACAAGGCTGGCAGTGGGTATTTCCCTCCCTCCCGCCCAGTGCATGCTGGGATAGGCTCCAGCTCCCCGTAACCCTGTATAGGAATACGTGGGTATGAAAAATGATTGAATGAATGAATGTTTCAGATAAAACAGTACAACGTGAGCATTTAGAGGGCTTTAACAGGCCCTCTCTATCTGTCAGTATATAGAGGTTGTGGTTAGTGATGCGTCCCCAGATAGGTGCAGTCCATATGACAGTGTGGAAAGACAAGCAAACGGGGGGAAATCAAACCCTGTTATGGCTTGCTAGGCCATGACAGCCTATGTCATGGCCTAGCAAGCCACGGAAGCGGCATCCGAGGCTGGCTCTGCATGCTGAAGATACACTCTCAAAGGCTAGAAACAGGCGAGGAGGGAAGAATACCCCTCGAGTCTGTGGGAGCAGGGGTGGGAGATGACTCACGGAGTTAGCACAGAAACAGATGCAGGCATGGTCTCAACTACAAATATGGAAAAGCAAAGTGCAAAAGTCAGCAGAACAATAGTGGAGGGAAAAGAAGCTACGGGTCTGTCCAAACTGCAGACTCTGACGGGTCTAAAATATACTGAGGAGAGAACAAGCGGCGGATTGAGGGAGCGCAGGGACTTTCCCACTGATCTGTGCTTCTTCTTCTTCTTCAGGGGTCAGTCCAGACAGTCATGTGGAGCCCAGTGGCAGGTAGAGAAATCAAGGAAGCCGTCAAAGGAATGGAAAGGTTAGCAGGTAAAAACCTAGACTGAAATAGCCTGGAGCTACTCAGAAGCAGGAATGGAAATCAATCGATATTAGATTTTTTTCTAAAAATGGCACAAGATAGACTGAAGAGAGCAGAGGAGACTATTCAGTGGTATAACATAGATAAGGTGATTTACACCCTGGCACCAGGGGCTCATTGGGTTCACAACAACAACAGTGCTATACCACTATTCCACATTTTGATCAAGCGGAATAAAAATACATAATTCTACAAGACTTTCTCATGATTAGCTACTCTCTGATCCTATGCTGTCAAATATCAGAATAATTCTGAATGATATCTAAAGGCTGGATCCTATGGTAGGACTGCCTTGCAATATTCATACACCAACTGAGATTATGCAACAGTGAATGATCAGTGATTACATATAGTTGATATTATGCAACAGTGACTAGTGATTAAATAACTGAGATTATGCAATTTTGAATAAGAAGGGATTAATAATAATTGAAAAATGGGGTGTATGGGATCATGGCATTCCCTTCTTAAGCTTCTGTGAGTTTTTTTGATACATGCATATTTCATTATTTCCCTTTCCCACTGCTTTTGATGTGTATCAGAAGGGATTCCACAGGTAATTGATTCCCCAAATTGTACATGATGACAGTACAAAGCGTAGTAGTGGCCAGTGTTTGTGACGGTGACAGGCACATTGTTTTTCTGCTGCAGCGTAAGAACGTGCCATCACAACAACAAATGTTGTGGATTTACAAGGCTGAGAGATGAGCATTCAAGTAAAGACACATCAAAGACTGCACTTTTTAGACTAGTGTACTACTGGCACCCCCCCTCAGGCTCTATCTGTGCACGTGCCAACTGGGAGGCACGTGCACAGATAGAGCCTGAGGGGGTGTTTATCGTAATTGTATTTTATTTTTCCATCTTCAGCACTAAAAGTCAGGAAATCCATGACCACAAAAAAGAGGGAGGCTACCTCAATTTTCCCTAATGACATTGGCATTTAGAATGTTTCCAATAGTCTGACACTTATAATTTGCTAGCCTTTTTTTGTTTTTAATGGAAATGGCAGTTCAAGATGCTGTTTAATAAATCTAATAATTTTCATCCAATGCTGAGAAATCGGACCGGTTTGACTTCTTTGGCACACACAGCCTGATAAAATACTACAGCAGTCTTAGCAACAGGCACGTAGGCTGTTCAAATGACTGTGGTGAGTTGGTAATTTCAATTCACCTGACTTTTAAAACACACTATGTCAATGAACTGCTAAAACACAATGGTTGCTCATTCTGTCAGATTTAAATGTGCAGTGTGTGTGTATGTGTGTGTGTGTGTGTGTGTGTGTGTGTGTATGTGTGTGTGTGTGTGTGTCGCGAGGCCAGGTTTTGTTATTCAGGGTGAAATCTTATTTGGGAATGTCATTTATTTGGCATTTTGAATGGTAAATAAGAATCAGAATAAAAACACTGCTGTAATAGGCAAAGACACCTCATTGACACAAACTGGATCAGTTTTTCATCCATGTGCATTAGTTGTGATTGTAACAAATGTAACAAATGAGTCTATCATTTATGAAATATGTGTGTGTGACTGTTTTTGTGTGTGTGTGTGTGTGTGTGTGTGCAGACCTGGCGCAATCAGTGGGTGGGCATTTAATTTTCGTCAGGGGGGCCTAATTATTACAACATCAAAACATAATTATTTCCAAAGCCTATTTTGACCTTAGCTCATTGTACGTTTATGTGCTGGTGGGAAAGTCCGAAATCGGGTATTTGTTTTTCCAATATATTCAATAGCACATGAACGCATAATCACTTTATAACAGGGGTCACCAACCTGTCGATCGCGATCGACTGGTTATGGATATGTACGAACATTTCAAACAGTATGTGCGGGAAAACGGCATCCCCATTCAGAAACTGATTGCGATGAGATGGAGCACCTGCAGTGGTTGGTGTGCGTGCAGGGTTTGTGTCACTCTGCCGCAATGACCCCGACTTTCCTGCTTTTGTAAATTACCACTGTGTGATCCACCAACAAGCCCCGGTTGGTAAAGCGATGGACTTTTCACATGTTATGCCACTGGTTGTTAAAGTGGTTAACGCCATCCGCGCCCATGCGCTCCAACACCGGCTGTTTTAAATCGCTACTGGAGGATCTGGAGGCTGCCTACGGAGACCTTCTCCTCCACACAAATGTCAGGTGGGTAAGGTCCTGCAGCGCTTTGTGGACTTGTTGCCTGAAATCAGACAATTTCTGTCAACGAGAAAGGACGGCGACTATCCAGAATTGTCAAACGATGCATGCCTGCTGGACCTCGGGTTCCTAACTGACCTGACGGCGAAATTGAACGCGCTCAACTGTGACCTGCAAGGGAGAGAGAGAGACCTGTCACATATGTTGAGCTCCGTGAAGTCCTTCAAGGCGAAGGTCGGGATGTGGAAAAGCCAGCTACAGAACAAGAGACTTGCGCATTTTCCAAACTTAGAAAAAATGTTGCAGCGCATTGGCGACCAGGAGGCTTTCCAGCCAGAGCGCTACGCCCATCAACGTGGAGCAGGTAGCTGAAAAATTCGAGGAGGTGTTCAGTTTGCCAGCCGGAGTTGACATGGAGATACTGGATCTTCAGAATGACATCGTATTGAAAGCAAGGTCAAAAGACAGTGACTTCTGGGGCCTTGTAAACAGTGACACATTTCCTCTTCTGTCATCCTGTGCACTGAAAGTGAGGGCCTGCTTTGGGTCTACCTATCTTTGTGAAATGGCTTTTTCGCAAATGAAGCTGATCAAATCCAAGCACAGGAGCCGCCTCACTGACTCACACCTCACTGACTGCATGAGGTTGGCCTTGTCAAGTTATGAACCAAACTTTAAAACACTGGCTGAGAGCAATCAGTCACAGCTCATTGATTGACCTGAGTAAGTACAGCCACTGTGACAACTATAGTTGTAAGAATTGTAAATATTGTCAAATATTGATGTGAGTACAGCCACTATTTTGACTTGTGTGTGTGTGTGTGTGTGTGTATGTGAGTGAGTGAGTGAGTGAGTGAGTGAGTGAGTGAGTGAGTGAGTGAGTGATTGTGTTGTCAACAATAATTGTTTTGACTCTGGGAATAGAAAGACAAGAGAGGACCCATTTTATGTTATGTATGTGTTTTATACTTGCATACATTGTTCCAGTCTTATACTGGTGTTTCATTTAAAAAGAAAGTTTCAACTTTTCATGAGTTTTGTTTTGTATTAGGCTACATAAGTTGTCCCAGCCTAAATGCAAATGTGACCTTTATCATTTTCAAAAAGGTTTTTATGCATTTTATACTTGCAGAAGTTCTTAAGTTTGTATCAACATACAAATGTAAACCTTTAATAATAGGATTAAAAATGAAATCCTACTATCATGATGTGTTTCATTCTTTCCCTTTTATCACTTTGAAAGATTGAAGGCTGTATCTACTGGCTTAAATGTGGGTAAAATTAAATTATATCAATTGAAAAGTAAATATTAGTTTTTTTCTCAGTGAATTTGAGCGGGTAGATCTAGCCTTTCTCTGTTGACATCATAGGTGATCTTGAGTTGGAAAAGGTTGGTGACCACTGCTTTATAACATACAGTACAATCTACTAGGTCTACTGCCTCAATTTTGCATTGATTTCAGTGCATTTTATTAGCAGTATGACCCACCCATATTTTATATAAGGATACAAGCAAGTTACAGAACGCACCAACAACTTTCACTAAAATAGTCCCTATTAAAATCAAGGCAACAAGACAATAGCTAGCTAGCAGACCAATCAACAAATCATGATACAAACAAGGGCCCACAACAAGAAAAGAGAATGAACACTCAAATTTCAAGTTTTGATAAAAACCTAAATTAATAGTGAAATAAACTGCTCAGAAGTTGGCCAACTTGTACAAAACAAGGTCTGTTACCACCCTCCGCAACCTAACATTACTAATAGAAAAGCAATAACAGTAGCGAAGGTAAGTTAGCTTGCTAGCTAATGTTACAACTTAAAAAAATGCTAACTAACGTTAGCCAACACGTCCATCGTTAACAAAGAAACAGCAGCTCTCAGCAAACAAAGCAACATCAAAACTAGAGATCTTTCCTAATATTTGCATGGAAACCTAAGTCAAACAATCAAATGTTGAAAAATTTTAACTTTTCAAGAATGCCAAGAATGTTAATGTTGTGGAAGTAGAAACAGTTCTTCAAGCTAATGTTGGGGTCTTCCAACACATGCAGTTCCACAAATATAGATTTTATTTGTTACATGAAATAACACAAATAAAACAAAACACGTTATCTCAGTAAAGTACACGTACTTATGTATGTTAAAACCTGGCAATAAATGATGTACCAAAAATGAGGCATGTATAGTTTTCAGACCACTTGCCTTCGATGTAGGTAAGAGACAAATTACATATAGGTCCAAAATGAACGAACATGTCCTTTACGTTATGATTTGTCGCTTCCTACAGGCGTAGAGGTCCCTGTGTCAATTAGTGGGGATGGGACGCTCTACTCTGCATATTTTTACATAAAACTCACATAAAAGGACTAGTGAAGTTTACGCAATTTCAAGACTAAATCCACCCACCTCTCTCTTGTTTCATTCATGCTTTCTGTTTAGTTATAAACACGTCACCTATTATGCTATTGTGCTACTCACAGATCTATGCTGTATGCTGCTGTCATTCCAGTCGCTGTGCTTACCTTCGTCCCTCCTCCACCCCATCACCACCGATGTCCAGGCTCCAGAGGAACTCCCCGGGGGGGGACGGAGCTTCCTAATTCCTATGTCCATCCACGGATGTGCTCCTAACTTCATGAACGGGACTCACGGGAGGAGTTCCTCCATGCAGCTTACGCCAAAGTTTCCATCATGTTTCACTTCTGAATAAAGTTTTCATTTGAGCATTCAACCTAGTCTCTCCTGATTGAAATTGCTTTAAAATGACTTAAGTTACTGGAGAAGTAAAGTACAGAAGAAACAAAAACAAGAAAAAAATAAAAATAAAAGGTACTGTAACCTGAGTACCACTGCTGTTAGTTGGGTGTTGTTACAGAGTCTATAGTAATTGAATGTAAAAATGTGCTTCTGGCCAGCATGCCACCTTGTGTTCATGTTCATGGTTAAGGTTATCATGTCTAAAAATACCAACGGAGGGGGTATCTATGGCACCCCTGGCACCATGACACCTTCAGTGTGAATATCTGTCACTTGCTTCCTCTAAAACAAACCAGCATCAGAATGAAGATTTAATCAAAAGTGTGAAACCAATTAAACAGACGGAGCACCGGAGCACTGAGCAGCAAGTTAGCTCCTCTACAGTTCTCACTTTTTTGGAATAAAAAACAAGTGGTGGTAAAGTAACCCTGTTCATGTAATAATCCTGTTAATGTAATGCATTAACAAAATAATAAGTTATGTGATAATCCTGTTAATGAATTTCCAATTAATGTAAGAAAAATGAATTGATAGTGTAATAAAAGTCAAAATCCAATACACAATTGTCACCCATTCACAGATTTGAAAATCTGAAATCTGAAAAAGAGATCCATATAGGTCTTGTAAATGGATTACATTTCAAAATGTTATAATATAATGTGTAATAAGACCCAATAATGCCCTAATTATTACCTTAACAGGAAAAAGTTGCTATATTGATGGTAGGTCACTTTTATATATTAATGGAAAATATGTTTCATTAACAGGATTATTACACTATTAGCTGAAAACGTTTACCTCAGTGTTTTATTACGTTAATGAGAAGTCATTACATTAACAGTTGTAACAAGTCCAGACTCCAGTCTCATTAAAAAGTATGCATTCTATTATTCATAATTATCTTGTTTCTTTAAAACGCTATATTGCGCTGTATTATTCATAATTATCTTGTTACTCTAAATTCATATTACACTTTGTGCATGCAGTATGATCAATGTCAGTGATGCAGCGAGGCTTGAAGCTCCACTTAACACCACAAAGTTGAACCCTTTTGCAAATAATATGAAGTATAAGTATAAAAGTATAAAATAATATAAAGTTGTTGCTGTTATACTTAATTATTCATACATTTTGAAATGGGTTTTTTTCTCAGGATGTGCTTAGTTCTGAGTTCCCAAATTCTTTTTTACAGTCATAATACCGGACATAGAACAACTAACCATGAAGTGATAAATATATCGACAAACACATTTCTAGGATTTGGCCTCTGCAATAACCATAATCGTGCCACAGTAACCATACGAGAGCATCGTTAAGAGGCTCAAAGAGTGGGAGTGAGAGCTCCACCTGTATATAGAGCCAGTTAATGAAGAAGGAGAAGCAATGTCAATACTGTCGATACCTGCTAAACAAGCAGTGTGGAGAAAAGGCAGTGTTTGAGTTTGGCTTAATTGCTGCTCTGAAAAACACCTGAAACGCTCCCTGTGGCTGCTCCACTGTGACACGACAAACCCCGTCACAATGTGCCGCCGCCGCCGAGCCTCACAAAGCACAGAATCATACAACCGCGCTAAGCTTTTATCACAAAGGAGAACATTTAAATGATTTTTTTTCCCTCCCCTCCTTATCTCGGTTTTTTTTTTTTTTTTTTTTTCCCCTACGACTGTGCCTTTAGACTAAAATACTAAAATAAACTTTCAAGAAAGCAATTTGTCTTTGGAAAAAGTCACCCGTGCTTTTTTTTTTTTTTTTCTTCCTCCCCCAGACTCCAAGGGGAGATTCGGTACACACACTCTAGAGTGGAGAGTTGAGACAGAGGGGGGGGAGGGAGGATGGTGAGGGGAGGGGTCCAGCAATCTGCAGAGTCTGAGCAAATCCCAACACAAAGATGAGCGCCATGGGGGCCGGCAGCGCTGGGGCCCTCTTATCGAAATGAAATGACTTGGCAGAGGAAGCTCAGGCACCCGCATAAAAAAAAAAAAAAAAAATACAGCTGCACGGCTTCTTCTTCTTCTTCGTCTTCTTCGCCTTCCCCCCTGGCCGAGAGCTCAAGCCGAGTGAGGAGGCCGGATACAATCGGAGCATTCTGGCCAGAAGTGTCTCGATGTGGCCGCCGTCTTCCATTGTGAATTATCTGCTGCGCTTCCTGAGGAGAGATCAATTGGAGGCTGTAACTCTCTTGTCTGCTCCCAACCGGGACCTATTGTGTCTCTCTTCACATGGGGGTCTGAGGCGGTCGCCGGCCTTGATGATATAAGTCAGCTTCCCTAAAACTCCAGCACTTTCCTTTACAGCCTTCAGTGGGAGCAGCGGGGGCGGCGCTGCCAATCTACACTGCAGGGTTGTCATATTTTTTTAACACGGTTTTCATTCATTGTGCTTATAAGGCCTTCTGGGGGCTTTAAGGTGATGATGCACTATTTGCACATCATGCATATTACCAGAGGTGGTAGAAGTACGCAGATTCCCTACTCAAGTAAAAGTGCAAATACTCATTTAAAAATACACTCTGGTGGAAGTTGAAGTACCATTTCAAATCCTTTACTCAAGTCAAAGTATAAAAGTACGTGGACTTAAATTTACTTAAAGTATAAAAGTAAAAGTCGTTCTCTAAAAAAGTCATTTCTAATGTTCTAAACTGGTTTTCTGTTGAGCGTTCCTCTGAATCCCAGATGAGAAAGAGTCTGCAGCTCAAATTACAAACGTTAATTCTAGCAGCTGAGTTCACTAACGTTAATTCTCTCTCTCTTGTTGCTTCTCTCTTCTTCATGTTGCTTCTCTCTCTCTGTCCCTTTCCCTAATTTTTGGTGTCACTTTGCTGAACAAGCAGCCGATCACATCTGGCTCTTGATCAGCTGCTTCCGGGATGGAAGCCGTCTGATGCTGAAAATATTTTTTTTTTTAGAAAATCAGTTGATGATTTCCCGAGAGTAACCAGTCTGTTTTGAAAATGTAGTGAGTAGAAAGTACAGATTTTTCTTGTGACATGTAGCGAGTAAAAGTAAAAAGTCTTCAGTGAAAGAAAAACTTGAGTAAAGTACAGATACTTGAAAATCATACTTAAGTACAGTAATGAAGTATTTTTACTTTGTTACATCTCACCTCTGCATATTACTGTAGATTCACATATCTGCTCCTTCAGTTTTTCCATATATGTATGTATGTATGTATGTATGTGTATATATATATATATGTATATACAGTACTGTGCAAAAGTCTTAGGCATATGTCAAAGAAATCCATAAAGCAAAGATGCTTTCAAAACTAATGAAATGAAAAGTTTCTGAATATCAAAAATTTACAATAAACAGCAGTCACACTAATGCAGAAAACAAATAAACATCTAAGACTTCTAAGAAATTTATATAAAAAATCTAGGGTGCCTAAGACTTTTGCACAGTACTGTATATGTATATATATATACATATACTGCCCGTCAAAAGTTTGGACACACCTGATTGAATGTTCTATGTTTTTCATTCTCTTAAAGCCATTTTGATATAAAGACTTCTGCTTAAATGCTTAAAATGTGTTTCTTAAACAAATATAAATAGTGAAGTTGATCCATTGCATGAATTTCTTTCCAAAGCCTTTGCCTTTCCATCAAGGCAAAGGGAGATAAGATAGTTTTGACACTTTTTTTTGGTCACTGCATAATTCCATTTGTTTTATTTCATAGTTTTGATGTCTTAATTATTATTCTAAAATGTGGAAAATAGTAAAAAAATAAGAAAAATGTGGTGCGTCCAAACCTTTGATTAATTCATATTTCAGTTATGTAACTGTAAGTGAATGCAGTAAAAACTCTCAGTCCATACATTCATCCATACTTTCCCCATCAATACAGTCTAATAAACATGTTGACATGAACATATGTCTGTTTACATTCTATTTTATTACTCTATTTTATTATTTTTATCACTTCCTATTGTTTTTATTGCTTATTTTGTATTCTCTGTGTTCTCTTTTTCTCTGCTGTATGCTATTACTGCTGCTGCAATGAGCGACATTACATCTTATGAATCTTTTGATACTAAGCTATTGGTACAGATGCATTCTCAGCATTATTATGTATTCTTAATTTCATAATTCAAATGTTTAATTGTATAGTCAGTGAAAATACTGTATATGCATACATTTTCCCTGGCTATACAATGAAACATTTGCTTGAAGTTATTGCTGCTGTTGAAAATCATTTCCATTATACTGGTGATGCCAGAGAGAATGATTCATTCCCAGCTTTCAGAAGTTCCCTTTCCTTTTAAGAACAGAGATTTCCTTTTGAATCAGGCTGGAGTAAACAGATTCATAAGCTGTCACTTAACACGGAAGCAGCCAAGAAACCTTCACTGCATTCAGGGAAATCTTCTTTAGAGATAGACACATTTGAAACGTTTCCAGTGAGAGTTTCTGCCAAGTCGGGCTCATAGTATTTATTGATGAACAGAAGTACACACACACTCAAAGCACTAAGACGGACAACCGGTGGCTCTGCACACGCCGAATACCGAAGGCCTTTCACGGCTCGACAGATACAAGCGGTAAAGCCTCCTGAACCCGAGCGGCACTTTTCACTTATTAATACATTTATATATGTCATTTTCAAAAACTTGGAAATAGTGCTTGTTTGACTCGGAATGCCTTTTATTTGCTTTTAGTTGGATTTACCTCATGGGGATGAATAAAACATTTGAGCATCAAAATAATGCAGATCCATGAATATTTCACCGGCTCAGAAAACATTCACAGGAAACATTCGTAAAAAGGGTGAATTCTTACCATTTCAGTCCGGTTGTCCCTTGATGCGGGAGGGAAAAAAAAAGAAATAGTAGCAGCAGAAGAAGAAGGAGAAGAAGTTACTACTGCTACTGCTGAGACCAACTGGCCTCCCTCTGCTTCTGGAAGAAAAGCTCTGCCTCTGAAAGCCCTCCATTATACCATAAAAAAAACCCCCAACTAAAAACGGTGTACTTTGCAGAGAAAAAGATTCCGAAGTTCTAAACAAAGTTTGGGACCGAGGTCAATAACTCGAAGAGAGCACTGCCAGGAGTATTCTCCATTATCACAAAAGCCTGCAGTTGCTTTCAGAGTGAATTACAGAGAGAATTATCAAGTAGATGGAGCTGCATAATAATGGTTCGAGATGAAAGTGTGAGTGTCTAGCCCGATAGTTAGCCTATAATGGGACTGGGCAAGTGTGTGTGTGTGTGTGTGGTAAATAATGATATCACCATGTATATCTTGCAGTTATTTGCAGCGAGTTAATCACACCTGCCTGTGCAGCAGTTATTAAAGCAACTGGAGGATTTGCTCTTCTTAGACCCATCGCTATGTGAGCGAAAATGTCTCCCATGCATTTCAAATGTTTTTCTTTTTAAATCCCAGAATATAAGGAGTGTAAGGGAGCGTTCCAGGTCTTCATATTTACCAGTGGGTATTGATAGGAACAACAGGGGCTGGAGAAATAAAAATGAGATTTTTAGCTCGGGGGCTTATTTTCAGCGGCAATAAAATTAATGAAAGAACGAAAAAAAAAAAAAACCCTCAGCTTTTTCCATTTTGTTTTGCCCTGCTGAAAGAAACAAAATAATACCAACTGATCGCTGTTTCTCTTCTCAGTGAAGGTCGCTAGCCCTTAACTGGTATTTACTTTAGATGTGCTTTAATCTTTTTTCTCTACAAAGGCATTTTCAAATGGAGATACAGTGTTGAACAACTTAATTTCGGCTAATAAGTTCCTAGCCTTGACCGGAATCGCAACAGAACATCCTCAGAAACGTGCGCCTCGGGCTCCGTTGTATTATCTTCGCCGAGAGAGACCAATCCCAGCAAGGTCAGAGCGACGGGTCAAATCTAATCATCATTCCACACATACATCAGGAACACAAACCTTGTAACTCTTCTGAGCTGCAGTTTGAAGTCTTTTATTGATTTGCGATGAAGTTAAAGTGAGTCATTCCTTCAGGCAAACTGAGGATGCAGGAATTTGTATGTGTGGTGTTATGCGTTTGCTTGTGACTAACCATGAAGCGGAGCATGTGCAACCAATCCAATGCAAACAATCTCCATCTTAACAAGTCATTCAGTCTAATATTGAGTCCTATAATCCTCATTTTCTTCAAATAAGTGAAAAAATCTGAGAGAATCTGTGAGATCAGTTCACTTGTTTCCAATGCAAATCAACTTGTTTCAAGAATTCTCTAGAATCAAGTGTCATTTTCTTGATAGTAGTGCAGTGATCTGCCTTATTCTAAGATACTGATTCGAGAAAGTCCCTGAAACGAGTGAAGCTGCATTGGAAAAAAGTGAAATTATCTCAAGGAAATTAGGATTTTAGGACTCAATAATAGACTAAAAGACTTATTAAGATGGAGATTCTTTGCAGTGAACTACTCATGAGGAATGGCTTGATACTCCAACACACCCTGAACGCATCAGGGACTCTGGATTGTTTGCTTGTGTTTTTCCGGGCCTCTCTGTTTGTGTCTTCTCTCCTCATCTCTGTCTCAAGCTACCAAGGCTGCTGTGCATTCATCCTGAACTCCACCATTAGACCATTCATGCAATACACTGAAGCAATAAAACGCTGCGCGGGCCGAGCGGTGCGAGGTAAGATCACATGAAGACATCCATGCTTACACTTGACATCGCAGCGTCCCTCCGAAGTCACTGTGTTTCTTCCTTGTAAACATTTGGTTTCATTCGACCTGGGACACCAACTGGTGTTTGAGAAGCAAGTTTCTGCATTCTTTCACATTCTGCTTGAGTTGGGGATCGTTTCCCTGTATCCGATTTACATTTCTTTGCAAGAGTGCTGTTTCCATGGATTTCTTATTGGGCCTGCTTTCTCAGATCCTCGCTGACACGGGAGGCAGTGTAGCCACGGCAAATATAACTACATGACACAAAAGCTTGATACCATACAGTATTTTTTTTGCTTTGGATCATTCATCTGGCTGGCTTGTAATGCTATACTATATATGGTGTGGCATATCCAGTCTTAAACTACAACACAGAGAGAAACAGACACCAAGTGCCTATCATCTGCAGATGCTTCTGATGTTTCACCGGCAAATTGATGTCAGATCAGTCCCACTGAGTTCAAATGGGAAAAAGGCAAAGTAGGAGCAGATGCTCATTTGCTGAGAGGCATTCTTTCTATTGTTCACCAACAGCGTCCTCCAGCTTTCATCCTCCAATTCAAAAATCCACATTAAAAAAACAGACACATTAATTGGAAGACTCGTGTCCAGTGGAAACAGCGGTGGCGGCGGCGGCGGCTCACACGCTCTCAGATGAAGTACTCCTTCTTGCTCTCGTCCACGGCGTCCCGCAGGGCCGGGTCGCCGCGGAGCGCCGCGTCCGCTGTTTCGGCAAACTCCGTGCCCTTGGCCTCGTTGGTGTGGTAGGTGCCCTTGTGCCTGTACATGTAGCGGATCACGACGACCGCCAGACAGATAAGCACCAGGACGACGGCAGCGATGACAGCTGCAAATGGAGACAGATGAAGGTGTTAGAGCCAGAGCCCGGGCCTAGGGTGACATTTTACAATTCAAAAGTCTGAAGGCATTTCACATTGAAGCTACGCTCCATTACGCGTGACATACACATCTATAGAATGCTCCACATATCACCAGCAACTACAATATAATGTACTTACATTCCTATGAAATTATGGAGAATGTTGTACTTGGGCTGAACCAAATACATGGCTTTAGAAGTGAAGTGTTGTTATTTTTTTCCTAATCTATGATTTGAGGCATTCTGCTTTGGCTCCAAATCGCAACTTTTAAAGCTATTTTTCACCTCAAAATTCTTCATCGGTTTATTGTGGAAGGAAAATGTTCTCCACTGGCAGATGAAGAGCAAAGTGTTTGTGTAAATACATTTTTAAGGACTGTTGGGAGACACGGAGAATGTTCTGGACCATAAAAAAAGCATCAGCGGTCCTGCCTGTTGGTTGGCTAACTTCAGAATGGCTTTAAAAGGCTTTGTTCCAATACATTTAGCAGACAGCGCTGGTCCTCTCTAAGAAAGAGACAACTATGCTGCCTTCAGTTTTTATTGAACCATGGCTGATGTCTGCCTCTAGCATCAAGTCATTCTCTGTAGCAAAACACAAATGAGGCTTGCAGAGAGAAAAACCAGTGGGAATGTTTCGAATGGCCCAGACATAACTATGTATTTGAACTCACCTCCTAGAATGGCATCAAAGTAGTTGTCGTCCATGTCATAATCTGCTGCAGCGGGGAAAAAAAAAAAAAAAAAAATTATCAGAAGAACAACACATGAAAAGATTCCTGCCATAAATCTACTATAAATCTAGATTCATTTCCCCCAGACTTTGACTTTGTTATTTTAACAAATGTGAATTTTTCATCAGGGTTTGTTTTTTACAGACAGCCGTCTTCCCGGTGTGCGGGGAGAGCTTCTTTGTCTCCGTCACCGGGGGACAAAGCGCTCATTACGGAAAGTGATTAAAGGTAATCATGAATTATTGCGCAGGCAACATCTGCCCGCCTTGACTTGACTTTCTCTGAAGGACGGTCGGCCGCCTTTTTTCCCCCCGCGCTTTTTTTGTGAAACGCATTGCGAGATCTAAAACCGGGGGGCTTCGTCCCATAACGTGCATAGGCAGGCGTTGTTAATGGGGAACCCGATGTGTGCAATTAAAAGACGGGCTCATTAATGCCTAATCACCTGAAAACATCTAGGTGTTCGCCCACTCATTAAATTCTCATCGCGCTGCATTGTTTACGATGCGGACATGTTCCGTGCAATTAAAGCAGAATTACAGGACTTGCTCATTTGGGATAGAGATGGGGGGGGGGGGGGGGGGTTATTGCGGGTGCAGGTTATGGGAACCGGAGTGAGTGAATGAGCGATGCGATGGGACGGCGGTGTGGAATATCGCCGTGGGTGGGGGGTCTTTCAATAACACGGACCAAATTAAGAGTTTAATTTCAACGGAGCAAACGAGCACTGCTTTGCCGCCGCTGTGTGCATCCGGGTGGGGGGGGGGGCGTCCCGCGCCCGCTCACTCGGGGACGCTTACCGTCTCACGAAGCGCCGGAACTTCATTAGCGCTTTCCCGCTCCGAACGTGACTAGCTGTTTTTCGATGCGCGGCTCGGCAGACCTTTCGCCTCTCGATTCACCACACTGCCAACAGGCCGAGAGGGGATGGATCTCTTTTATCTTCGTTGAATAGATAACTCTGGCAAAATAATACCTTTCAGCGTGTCGTATTCACTCCCATTTATCAGATGGTGGGGGGGCAGTAGTCGATTTGTACACAAATTTCAGGGGGGATGGTGGGGTCTTATGGGGACAAACAATTTGATAGTGAGGAAGACAGCGTGGAGGGTGGGGGACCAGCTGTTTACCCTTTTGTTTATATTGTAACAGCACAAAGGTAATTCTATACTCAAAAGACATGCATGTTAGGGATGTGAGGTCAGATACTGCCATTGCCCTTAACCAAGGCTCTGGCCTCAGGATTGGAGTTGGTACCCGGGCGCTGCACTGTGGCTGCCCACTGCTCCTGAACAGTTAGGACGGGTCAGATGCAGAGGATCACAAGGTGAGCAGGAGCTCGTGGAGGTTTGATAACTATACATTTAAAGTTTAGATAAGATAAAATAGATAGCTACATATTCCTTCACTCCCCTTGCCATGCTAGGTAGCAATAGTTACAGTAATTTCAGTTACAAAGATAGATCATGTGAAAATTACAATATTTCTGTCAGTTTACTTTTATATTTCTGTCAGTATTTAGTTAAATTCAGTCTAGATTCTTCTTTCTCTACATTTTCACAACACAACCTGACAGCTCCGCTGCTCAGATTAGACTGTCTGTGCCTGTCACTTGATTGTGTTTGTTTAATGTGTCCCGGCTTCCCGGTTGGGTGGAGTTTTCCGTTTTTAAGCACTGTGATTGGCCCGAAGGTCCAAACACCGCCCGGCCAGCAAACTTTGCTGTTAAAACGAAATGAACCAGTTGTTTAAGCGTTCTGTTTATTTTTTCAGAACCGGAACGCGCGTTCCGTTGTCAAATTCACTTTCGGAAGGCCGTCCCGATGCGTTCCGGCCCAGTGACATATATTCTGCTTTTTTCCTCTGTGAAAAGATTTGTTGCTAGTCAAAAAAAAATCCAGATGCGCTATATTCTCTAAAATGATTAAATATCAATAAGTGGCTCACACATTTCTTGATTGAATGATATCTTGCCATAGAGAGGGATGAAAGGGGGGATAGCAGTTTTACAAAGGGGATGGTTTTTGACAACTGTTATTCCAAGGGGGATGGCATCCCCTCGCATCCCCCCTCAAATCGACTACTGTTGGGGGGAAGAAAAAACCAGAGCAGACAGAAGTGTCCTTAGCAGGGAGAAAATGCCTCAGCACAATTTCCTGAGCGTGAGATGAGCATCAGAATGCATCCCACGACACAGAATACAAAATCCCTCTTGGAGGTCATGAAAAACAGGGGAACAAAAATAACTTACCGACAGGGGTTGCTGTGGTTGTTTCACTGATACCTGTTGATAAATAGGATACAAGGATTAGTCACCCGGAGGAAAGAGAGAGAAATCATAGTACTTCAAGATAAAACATACTGTACTGTAGCTAAGCAACCAGGCGTATAACGACTGGGTGGGTGGGTGGGTGGGTGGGGATGATTCAGGAGGCCCCAAAAAGGCTTGATGAAAAGGCCTTTTCTGATGGTTCTGTGGTTTTGTACTGTTACATCTTATCAGAGCGCTCCAAACTCCCAGCAGCATCTTTAAATCATAGCTTAAAAAGCTTGTCTTGATAATTACTCGCTGTAAGTAATAATTGAATGCTTATAATGTTGAATAATCGCGTAATCGCAAATATGCAAAGCCACCTAATAAATGAATGTTTCTCCACACAAGACACAGAATTGATACTAGGATACTAATCTGTATGACCCTGATGAAGACCATTAGGTTGACATGCTTTGGTTATTTTTAATTGTCTTGCAGCCCATGTAATAAGGGCTTTTTATCTTCTTCTTTTTTTCCGCTTGAGCTAGACTGCCTTTGTTTTCTTTTTGGATCACTTTTGCTGTATGGAATTTTTTTTTTTCCCCAGCAAATGAAGGATTCAAAGTTTTCTAATATCAGTTTGATTCAACCCGTCCCTCCAAAGAGCACCTGTGTATTCATATCAGACAATTATGCAATTATCTGTCCTTGTAAGACACATAATTGCTTTGAGAGCGACAATGGTCTAGGACTGCATGTGCAATTTCAAACAGACAGTGAAGAAACTCACAGTAACCCCTGAAAAGAAAAAAAAAAAGAAGCTTTGCTCCAGGCTAGATTGATAATCATAGATGATGCAGCTCAATAGTTTAAGCTGCTGCTTCTGAGCTGGTAATATAACAGAGGAAGTGTTCCGGAAGTCTTCGTAATCCAGGCGAGAGGAGATTTCTGTGGTCTTTCCCTAATCAGGGCAGGAGTGAACGTAAGCGGGCAGAGAGCGCAAATCCCAAATAAATTTGCCAAGCAAACACGGGGGGCCTGTCTTGCCTGGAGGTGTCTCCTCATTAGCCTTGTTAGCGCGATCCCGCTCGCCACTACAGCGTGGAGAGGGGACATCTGCTTTGGCTCTGCTGGGGACGAGTAAGCCACTTCTAAGGGCAGATTCCTCTTCCCATCGGTGAACCCAGAGGGACCGACTGGCAGGCGGCGCAAAGGGCCTAGGAGGGGTTACAGTGGGCTATCGGATGCCACAGAGAATTAAGAGCGACATCTCTGACTCTCCCCCTCTTTTGGCTTTCGCACATTTCGCGGAGACATCGGCAGAATAGCTTGCCCCGGGAGCGCGATACACCGCTTTCATCGCATTCCCAGAAGTGCCGTTAATCTCGCCCAAAGCCGGCTCTGAAGCGGGGCTGGTAAGTGTCTCCCGGTAGGAAGGCTGTAGAAACTGGAAGCCAAATTAATTCCACCCTGTAGCACTGTGGCTGACACTGTGCTGATATGATATTCTCAGGAAATAAATATATGCAGAAGCCTGGCTGCAATTTAACTCTTGTGACTGTGTGACTAAATATGGTCCAAAATAGGGGGGGGGGGGGCATCCCACGGAAAATAAATAACACACATTACATGCGAGATTGGCTGCCGTCTTGCTTCCCGGCCTATCGTGCCATGCGGACAATCTAAACAAGAATGTTATCGCTTTGTGCAGATAGAGTTTGAGTTCTCGGGGAGTTTTTCCAGTGTTGCAGTGCTGCAGTTGGCCAGTCAATTTCTGGGCCCTCTCAGGACAGACTGGCATGAGTTGTGCATTTAATGGTGTTGTGATAAGTCTGGAGAGTTGAATGCGGCAGCTAGCAGCCATGACAAAAATACCCCTGAACTTGGCAGCTGGTGCTTCAGGCCGGCCATTCTGTCAAAGCACAATGATGTCTGCCATCAATAGCCATCACGTTGCTATCAGTCCATACTTGGTGTAAATGTTTGTTATTCTCTTTAATAGTATAGGCTAGTGGGGTCCTAAAGTTGTCGGCCCCCTGCTGAATCAATTTAATGGGAAATGACCGAGTGGGGTTTGGCATTGAGGGCATAATGTACTCAGTGGAGAGGGGACGAGCAAACAGCTTTAGTGAATTGGCCACTTTTGCAATTCCAAGTGCCAGACACAGAGCAGAACTTTTGCTTGGCAATGGTTTACGAAAATGGGAATAGCCTATAAATACTATCTTCAAAGCAGTTTTTCAAATCCCCAGTATTCCGTAAGCAGACTATTCAAATGATGGTTTGTGAATTTTAAAACTTCTCTTTATCTGTGGGGGGTGAGCAGCGCTTTCATTTCCCACCTGTCGTTGTCTGGTGACTGCGCCAGAGTTCCCATTTCCATCAACATGCGGCTCATCTGTGTGCCGTCTCGCATGTCTAACTGAGGGTGAAAATATCCACTAAATGCCTGGCTAACTCATCCCCTCCAACCACCACCACCACCACCACCACTTTCCACCCTTTGTCCCTTTGCTCTCTCTTTCCATCTCACCCTCTCGCTGGCTGTCTCTCTCTTTCCCCCTCTCTTCTCTCTCCCACCGTCTCTCTGTCGCTTTCTCTACTCTTCTTTTTGGTTCCCTACACAGGCATGGATGCTTGTCTTCTATTATTTAACACAACAGTCACTCATGCAGCTGCCTGAGTAAGGGGGGAAAAAAATGAAAACACCAAGTGGCATTTAAAATGAAATGCACACTGCTACACTGCTGGAGTTGTGGCAGGTGTGTGCTGGAGAGGTTCACTATGTTCAAATTGGATAATACTGCAGTTGCCAGCATACAGAGAGCTGATTCTGAACTTTGTCGTTTGTTGAAAAGTCCTGTCTGTGTTTATATGACCTAAGTGCTTAAATAATAACCATTTTACAGGCCAAGCAATCAGATTAGTTAGCCAACGGACTCAAGATGCCGCTGTTGAGTCTTGACTTTGCTTTACACCTGGAGTTCCACCCAAGGAGGTTTTATATTACCGGCCGCAGCGACCCGGGTTTGAATCCGGTCCGCGGTCATTTGCTGCATGTCCTCCCCTCCCTCTCTCTACCTTCCTGTCTCTCTCTCATACTGTCTCTATCTATAAAGCATAAAATGCCTAAAATAAATCTTAAAAAATATATATATATATATATTACCGGTCCCACTGTGGCACTGCTGTTTTCCCAGTAGCAAAACGTGATGAGATGCCAGGTGGCAGAAAGCGGCTGGTCAGATTCCAATTCTGACATGATACTTCAACAGTGCCATCTTGAGTGTGTGACGCTGATCTAATTAGTAAAAGATGTGTTCCAGCAGTGCTGATAAATCCAGTAAAGTACAGGGAGCCCATGTCGACGTCATTTACGTCAACCGTAGGGCCGACTTTACCCTGTTTCAGTGTATGGGAGGTTACTTCATAGAAAACATCTAAAAAGCATGTGGCTTTGATTTTGAAATATGTTGTAGGCTAGTAAGCATCAACACATCTCACTTGGCTTAATTTCACAAAAATCAATTCATTATTTACATGAATGACAAAATTAGTTACCGAACTACACTACCTTTTAGCCTAGCCACACTAGCTTTTGTTCCATCTCCTGCAAAGGGAACAAGCTACGATAGCTAGCTACCTAGCTACAGCTTCATAGGCTACTGTGACAAAATGTAAACAGTTACTATCAGGAGCCTGAACTCATACGATTGAAGTCCCAAATTGCATCTCACAAAGTGAAAACCTAGCCATGAGCGACAACCTACTCCCTACTCAGGAGGATCAGCCCCGCTAGCAACAGTTGGTACATTCTCTGTTGTATCAGAAGCTGAATCCAAATGTCCGGACTTCACCGCACTTGCAGACTCGCGGACTTTGCGGGCGCGTTCCCGGGAAGTCTGCGAGTGCTGAGGGCTGTCTAAATCCACAATTCATCCAGTCCAGAAGGGGCCTCAAGTGGACTTTCTGCAGACTTCCAGAGAGTCCGCTTGGGGTGCAGACTTCACCAGACTTCACTGATTTAATTACCCACAATTCATTGCAATACGGCCGTGACGGTGTAGTTTTCCCAATTGCCGAACAGAAAAACAAAAAGGACTTATGAATGTGTAAAACAATGACTTTATTAAAACGTTACTTGAATCATGTAGGCCAGAAATAATATTCAACCACATCATGACACGAGCGATCTCGACCACGATCGTGGCAGCGATCACTGTGGACATGATTGTAGTTGTCGCTACACTGTTGCTTTGAACGTTTCCACAGCAACGAGTGAAACAGCCTTGAGTCCTGTCTATCAGCGGCTTGTATAGCCTCGTAGTCTCGCGCCCTCACAGACTTGACGTGATGACATCGAACACGTCACGGTGCGTACGACTGAAGTCCGCGAGGGCTCAGTCCACAAGACCGGAGGGTGGACATTTGGATTCAGCGAGAGACGGTTTAGAAACAAGTCATTTCCTGTATCTGTGTCATGTGGGTTTGGCCACTGCCCCGCCCCTTTAGGAGACTAGTGGCAGGTCCTGAGTCCATTCACTCCAATGGGAGAAGTGAACATGAGCACAGATTATGACCGATTCTTTCGCCCCATAGTCACCGAAGTAAATATTGGACCCATTATTCCACAAGCCACATATCTTCCGAACATTCTGACACTAAAATGGCCTTTTTCAGACAGACAAATCAGGAGAAAATTAACTTTGTTCGAGACCTGTCTCTGTCTCAGCAACACACTCTCGCGAGATCTCGAAACATCATCCTATATCCCATCAGTCGATTTCACTGCAGTGCTGCCGACGTCGCTTTCCAACTGGATAAACAGAAATTTAAAGGGACTTATACGTGAAACCATGAATTAAAAGTTAAAACATCATGCAACGCATCCATCCACACAACGTTCACTACACTTCCAAACGAGGTGGGGGGATGGGGGGGGGGAGGTGACCACGCCCACTTAGGAGACAGGAAGTTTATACCATTTCATACCATTGGCGCAACGTGTAATGCGTCATCTTGTGTGTTTAGAGCATCTTTGGTTGTAGTTCTCCATTGTTGCAAACAAAGTCTTTGCTGTAACTTTTTTCTACACCCTAAAATAACAGAAAGGTGCAGATCGTCTAAAGGCTTCTACTACGTTGTGTGCAAAGACGTGAATCTAACCCCATTCATTGCTTTGTTTAGTTGCAGAAGACAGACTACTTTTTGGTCAATGGAAAAGCGCGTTAGCCACTTAGCCACTAGTCAACCATCGAGAGGCTTCGGCCTACGTTTCCATTTGAGCTCCCTGTGGCTAACCCTGCTTTACTGGTCACTGTGCTAACTCTTGCATGGCATGGTAGGGAGCTAGTGACTGATCTTTCTTGCTTTCTCTTGTTTTTTAATCTATGTATGCATATAACTTTGGAGAACTTTTTAGACAGTAACTTACACGTGCGTTGGTAACTTGTATAAAAGCCATAATACGCTTGATGGTATTCTATATTGTTATTATGGCTACTTTGGTGATGCTGATGGTACTCATCTGTGCCTGTTACATACTGCATCACCATTATACCCATAATTATAGAAAATAACGCCCTCTCGAGTGTTATTGCTATAATAAACAATGAACTTTCTTTACAGTATAAAACTGTGACTGTAGAGAGCATTAAGAGAGTAAATATAAACTGTTTTGATCCTTGGTGGGGTGTTTTAATAGAGCTCCTCTTATCTGCCTTTTTTCATTCCCTCAATATCTCTGCTTCTGCTCTATTTGACTTTATGACTTAAAAAAAAAACAAAAAAAAAAACTTTGATTTATTATTCATAAGAATGTGTCTCTCTGCACCCTGCAGGTACTAAAAAAAATCACTTTGACTCCATCATTCATCTTCCTTGTCATTTCACATTGGGACCAAAACATATTTTTTATGGATGCCTCACAATAAAGGCACTACAAGAGTAAGGCCATTAATAAAAGTCATTTTTAAATGGACTATTCAATAAGGGGGCATTCCATGGTCCACCCAAGAAGAAAACACATTTGACTGAACCTCTGTGCAGTGCAGCTTTGTACTCAGTTTTATTTAAAGAACTGCTAAGCTTGGTTTCCTGAGACCCTGTAACATTAAAAGATAGGGCAGGCTGTCAGCACAGCATAAGGCTTAAAGATGCAATAAGGACGAGTTCGCACCAGCATGTTTGGTGCAATTTACTCAAACTCTGCAACATTTGCTCCTTTAGTTTGGTTCGTTTGCACAGGAGACAACAAACCAAATCTGATAGCCTGCAGTTCCTTGTGCTTGGGTAGCGTTAACTGGTATGAACACTAGAGAAGGTCAATTATAGCAAAGAGCACATTCAAGTCCATCATGCTTAGTTAAAGTTACAGTGACTGGAATCAGATGTGTTTTCAGCATGGTGATATATCACCTTTTCACTAGACGTTGCAGTGGGATCTCTGCTCTAATTAGGTTGCTTACTCGTCTCAAGTTTGTTATTTGTGTCAACGGGCTACCGCTCGATAGAAGTCATGGGTTACTTACGGCCCCTTTAAAAACTGAATTTTGTCAGTATACAGCAATATTGTTAATGACACTTATATTGGACCACATCAATAAAAATGTCTGCTTCCTATGAGCAGACCAGGGCATCCTTGCCTCGAGCAAATATTCCTCACACACGCGCTGACCTCAGAATCACCTTATGAGTAGGAGAGACAGAGGAAAGTGGCTGAGGGAGGTATTTCTCCAGCCCAGGGAGTCATACAGACAGCGCCGAGTTCATTAGCTAAATACTGATCCCTAATGGATTCATTACATGCATTCCCCATATTAGTCATTTCTGCAATCTATGCAGTGTTGCGCTCAAGGATAGGCGGGAGTGAAGCATTAAGAATCAGTAAGCAAACGAGTCTTCGGAGAACTCTTTTGCCATACATGTTGCATGAGGGTACAGTGGGCTCGCCGCCAAAGCTGCAGTGATGTTGACGTTACATCAGCAGTGATGCAGGTTGATCATCATCTCTGCAGAGGTTAATGAAACTAAATGATTGCCTGAGGGATGCTGAATGGCTTCAGATTTTAATAAAGTCCTCTTTCTCCTCCCCCCGCCCTCTCTTTCTCTCTCTCTCTCACTTTCTTGCAATCTGGAAATGGCCTGCCAGGCATAACTAATCAACCCATTTTAATGAGCTACACTCTTCTGCTATTTCAGACACTGATGATCAGGAAGGGCAATATTGTAATCTCCTCAACAGCAATATATTCTTTGATGGAATGCAAGAGATTCCTATCAAAGTCATAATGCTAGCTAGGGCAATTTGGCAGTATGATAACATTTCTATGAATAAAAATAATGAATAATGACCCCTGTGCAAAGCATAGAGCAGACATTCCTTCCATGATTATTTAGCTCAGCTGGCTAAGCAAAACACGTGCCACTGAATGATGGCAAGCCAATTATTTTCAGTTGTTTGAGCATCCATTGACTTCTGCTTAACATCTGGTTAAGATATCAGATGTTGTCTTTGTAAATTAAATGAAATCATTATCAATTAAGTGTTTTGTTTATTTTACTTCAAACTGAATGCACAGTGGTTATAAAATTGAGTTTTAGAGCATGGCAGTAACAGTGGCAGTAACATATGCCAACAAATTACATATGTCATGTTTCATGTCATGTTATCTCATGCTATTTTATGTTATGCTATATGTCATGTCATGTCATGTCATGTCATGTCATGCTGAATCCAACAGAAGCTGTCCTGGTGCCCTTGAATAAACCTACATTAAAGCCCTATATTTCAACCCATTACTGGATTTAGAGATTGGATTCAAAACTTGGCAGACAGATTCTTTGTTACATTGCAAAGGCTTTACCAACCTATTGCTATTTTTGGTTTTGTAATATCAGATTGCATCAAGCTGGTGAAAAGTGAGCTGTATTTCTTCTCACTCATGGCATGATTGTGTGAAAGATGGTATCAGAAAATTGGTCCTTAAGGCAACACTTCTAGGCACCAGAGATTGTTTGTTAAATGTTGCACTTTTTGTGTGGAAAGTTAGATAAATGTTATGTGTGTTGGAGCAAATTAACAAGGTGGAATGTCGGCGTGTGTGCCATGTTCATCCCTGATGCCCGTTACCCCTCTGTGATTACTTTCTGCTCTTTGCCATAACAACAACCAGTGCAATACCTAACTGTTATGTTACTGTTATGTACAAGTTCACAGACATCATCAAAATGTTTCAACAGATGACTTTGTTTACATGTACAAGTAACCAGGGGCCTGTCTCACAAAGCGAGTTTAGTGGGTTAGAGAGTTAGTGAGCTAACTTTGGTCTTAACCCTGTTTTCTGTCTCACAACAGTGACTCATCACCATGTTGACTTGGGCTGCATACCTATGTCCTGGCTATCACCAATCAGCTCTCTGGAAAAATGGCATCACCACTCCCAGAGGATCCTGTGACCTGTTTTAAATTACTTTTATAGCAACAATTCCATCTCCAAAACTCGATATGAACAAAAACATTGCATTCCAATGAATGAAACGAGTAATAAAAAGAACTGTACAGGGGGATGCTATTGAATGAACAGATAGTAAGAAGGACTCTTCACAAGGCAACAGTGTTTAGAGACCGGCAGAGCCCCTTTCCATGATGAATTATTATATCAGAGATATATTAAATGTTTGTAGTGTTTCCAGGCCATCTGCCCAATCTGGCTATCGCCTAAAAGAGAGCTTCTATTAAATAGTGCTCTTTGCTAGTGTTCATCAGGAGCCAAAGTCAAGTCATTCAGTCTATCAGTCAGTCCAAGTTTGGTAGCTATGGCTGACGATGTTGAGCTTGCTTTGTGAGACAGGGCGCTGGTTTTGGGTCGACACATTAACAGCATAACTGGGTTAAAATAACCTGGTAAAATCACTCTGCTTATGAGAAACATGGTGAAGATGCCTGGCTTACTCTCATATTAAACATGTTACTGTGGAAAGGAAACATCTCACTGCTTTCACTTTTTGGTTTTCACCGTCTGCCAAAACTAAGACACAGCACAGCATTAGGGGTGCATTTAGATGTCAACAAAAAACACTGCACAGATTACTATTGGGATCAGCATTTCTTTTAGAAATAGGCTATTATTCACAGTCTAACAGGGAGGGAGAACATTCTGTTAACTGGAACCAGAGAGACTCAATCACAAAGGTTCATGTAAACAGCTTAACCGGAGTAAGACCTTAACCAGAGTATGGACAATAGTACAACAGTATTGTCTGGCATGTAAACACAGCCAGGGACAATTCTTCACAGAAATCCTTTCTGGGGGGGGGGGAATGTTTACCCAGGTAGGAAAAGTGGAGGGCTGAGGGTGGGGGGGGGGTAGAAATGAACGATGCATGCGAGGGGATTGAGAGCAGCCCCAACTTGGCAGTCCCTCTTGTTTATCCACAAGTGGGCCATCAGTACTGCACCATTACGCTGCCTCTCAAATATTTGGCAGTCCACACCTTTTTCACTTATCTACCTCTCCCCCCACATTCTTCCTAAGCTTTGTAGCGTATCTGACTTTGTTCAGCTGTTGGCTCTCTATCCGACTCCAACTGCCTCACATGCGCTCCCTCGGCTCCCTCTGCGAGCTCTGTCGCAAAATTAAAGCGCCTCTGGTTCGAGGCGGCGTAATCGTCGGACTGTTGCGGAATACACTGGGAGTCGGCGGGGGGGAAAGCACGGAGATTAGCGCATGATAAATCTGATCATTTAAGATGCCGCCATTAGGAAGACTCATGGTGCCTTGCGATGTCTCCGTTCTGATTAACACAAAACGAATTCTCTTTCTTCCTGACGTGTAGCTTCACTTATTCAGCAGTCCCAGAGGCTGTCAGGGCAATGAATTAGGCCGCCCCCCAATTCCCACAGCAACATTTGTTAAGGAGAAACCTCCCAGCCTGCCGTGTGACCTTAAATTTTGACAGTGCAACAAGAGGAAGTTGTTGAGAGAAAGAGCGATAGAACAGTGTCACACTCCGGTTGAGATTTGAAGACTCACATTTCTGGAATTTGATTTACACCCATTTTCACACATTTGCCATATGCAACACCTTTCTACAGGGATGGGAATATTTTGCTTGTTTTTCAGAAAGAAGAGAGATGTCTCAGATGTTATTTTTTTTTCCTGTGTCTATGAACTGGGAGTGGAATGAATGAGATACATTGTGTAGGATGATTTAGGCAGATATTTTACTTTATAGAAAAATGAATGTGGATGATAATGCTGGTGCTCAGGATGGATGGCCAGCAGACAAATACAAAAGATGTATCTGCCAAGTCAAGATGTACATTAAAAATGCAAGTGAGAAATAATATTCAGTATTTCATATCATATCATATAATTTCAGTGGGATAGATTATGAAGTCCTGAGAGAGTTGTGGTGACATCTGGGAAATTGGATATGACCTCACAGGTCAGTGGGCCACATAGTTATTTAGTGAACTGAGAAGAATATTATGTTTCAGGAGCGCAGACTGAAAAATCATATTGGAAAACAGACCTGGAAGGGTTGGTTTGGGATTCTGCTGGTCTGAATTGTGATAACTAAATAGCCCAAGGCAGTTTAGGCAAACGCTGATATTTCCATTTATAGGATAAACTAACAATCATAGCTAAAATCATGCACTCATGCTCATTCAGCATATACAGTACAGAAGCTGCAATTGGCAACTTTGCACTTTGGCAGCCCCAAGTGGCAACTGTTTGAATTTTTGAAAGTTGAAGGACTTCATTACCCGGAAATCTGTAAAGTAAATGTCTTTTACTTAGTGTCTGGTGGACAGTGTTGGGCGGTAATGTGTTAATAGTAATATATTAATTTTTCCCAGTAACAAGTAGAGTTCAGCATTCTCTTCCCCCTCAATACAGATCCCGTACTATCCACCTTATCTCCACCTATGGTGCCGGAAAGGTGTTTAACAGCCAATCCAGATACTAAAGCAGTCTGTTGAACTGATACTGCCAAGTGCACCGTGCTCTGGACCAAGGCAAGTGGTGTCAGAACTGGAGGAGGTGAGTTCTAGAACGCTCCTGGTGCACAAGGTGGAATTCTTTCTACGAAGCAGTTTCTTGAATCACCGAGATCCCCATTAGCGAGCTGAATGGCTTGAGCGTCAAACTGGGATTTAAGTGCTTCACCGACAAGGAGTACCAATTCCTAAAGGAGTATCGTGCTGCCATGAAGCCTCTTGAAGCACAAGGTGAGGATCACTGTTTCTAAGGCCGTTTCTATGGCACTGTTTCTATTTCTATGGCTCTTCACTGACCCTTGAAGCATAGATTTCAAAGACTCTTGCCCTGAAAGACGGCCTTTCTAAGATGACAGCTGGCCTCCCTGATGCCATTGCACAGGTAGGTCAGTGACAGTATGATATAGCCCTTACCCTGATTTATTTTCAATATAATTTGCATAGTCCGTTTTTACAGCCAATTAGGATAACCGTGGCCTTGGGAGCCATGCCTCTTGCATAATTCACTTAGGACCTGTACCCTATTACTGGCCCAATCTTTTCTGCTGCAACAAATGATATATTTAACTAACTAATCTAATTTAATTTAGTATTTTAGGCAGTCAAACCCTGATGTTGCCGAAGTTTAAACTGAGGTTCTTAAGAGAGAAGGTGAGGAGAGAGCACTAAAGCACTGTTGATGGCCAAATGTCGCGCACTGCCCCCCAGGGAAGACAAGACCACCTCTCTACCTGTGCCCACAGCCTTTACCAGCAGTGAGAAGGACTTTTTTACATTTGAATCAGAGTCTGAGAACACCTACTGAGTAGACAGTGGACAGAAGAAGTGATGGACTATCTGAGGGCAGGATTTGGGGATGGAGATCCTCGACCAGTTCCCAAGGATAAAAAAACATACATAAAATGCAACACCCCGATCTCACCCAACGTGCCAGTGGAGCAACTATTCAGCTTAGGAAGCTTGGTGCTTACACCGGGAAGGTACAGGCTGTTGGATAAAAGGTTTGAGAGGCTTTTCTTAATGAGATATAATCTCTTTTTCAGTTCAGTGGAATAAGATAGTCCTGTGGTGAAGCAATATGAAATTGGCTGTAAGAGCTTGTAAGCCTACTGTCTAACCATTGTAGCAGCAGTTAAGATAGAATTTCTTTATTGTCTTATGGTTTCATGAAACTGAAAAACTAAAACTCATATTGGCACTTTAAAACCATGGAACAACTTGTATTATTGGACATAATTCAATCTCTAAAGATGATATTTTGTGTCCTGACAAAACAAATCTGATTCCAGTTCCTGTAACTTTACCTAAGCCTGATGGACTTACTCTTAATTGACCTTTTCTGGTGTCCACAGCAGTTAGAAACACATGAAGAAATAGCTGAATATGAACATCAGTTCAGACTGTGGTTTGCCCTCACTTCATTTTGTTATCTAGGCCTTCTAAGCTTGAGGAACTGCTGGCAATCAGATGTCAACATCCATCTCCTTCTATAAACCCTTGCATGGTGGGGTTGTTTCCTGTAGTTGGTTTGGATTACGTTCTCACTCTTAACGAACCGTACTTCAGTTCTCTTGTTAGAGGACTGAGACTCACATTTTCAGGTGTCTCGATGGGAGTGTTTTTACATAAAATACACCAAAATCTCACCTATAGTGCGCCTTTAAATGGGGTCTCAAGCCTCTTTAAACACGATTTAGAGGTCGGATCTAATCCTGGTATTGTTTAGTGGCGGCTTGCTGAGACTTTGAGTCATAAGGGGAAGGCCATAATTATTTTCAAAGACCCTGCATGCAAAAAACAAGAAAAACATATATTATAGAGTGAATAACGGCATCTAACAAAACCTCAAAGGAATTATTTGAGTACCATTCAATTACAGCACCTACGGCACCTTTGAACACGTTGAAAAGGAAAAGCCATTAATCATGTCATGAAATCAGAGAAAGGCAAAATAATCTGAGGCAAAAGCATATATGAATCAGGGAGAAATTGTTGTGTAGAAATTGTTTTAATTGCGGGGTGAATAATATATTCGGTTCAAGAAGTCTTAGAAGCAATAATGAGACTTTTTATCTTTTGTGTTCACAGAGAGACAAAGGCTAGAGGTATCATAGAGATGGATCTCAGGAAAACATGATAATAATAATGTGTAATCCTGACTTTATTTTAGTTTTGCCAGATTTTGTTCCCCGTTCTCCGAGTTCAGCTGTGTGTTCTGTGAATTGTTAGTTAACGAAAGCTGAACAATGGTATCAGTGTTGCGGCGACTTCCTCTCTAGGGCAGGACATCCTCAAGGGAATACTGTCAGACTCGGTAAAACTCTGGTCCCGCTTCACAATTCACACTGTGTTTGGATGACCCTGCAGCTCAGCAGAAGATGAGGGCACACACACACACACACACACACACACACACATATCCATGCACGACGCATGTCTGAATATATGCACACAGATGCCCAAGTACAAGAGCATGCAAACACTATACACACAAATGCTTGCACGCACACACGCACACCCACACACACATTTGTCCTGGAAAGAGGTTTTCAGCTCTCATCCTTTCTTCCTGGCTGCCTTGTGTCCAGCTGCATCTGGCTGGGACTTTGGAAATGGAGGTTCTCCGCTCCATATCTCTCCCAACCACACGTCTGCAACACTGGAGGACAGGACTTTCTCAGCATCGCTCGCCGTTGTTTCTCCCTCATATATTGGAAAAGTTCAGCGAGCCAGCGGCTGACCGGGGCCATGGGAAAGCGTAGAGCCAGAGCCAGCTTGTTAATAGCTATGAAATCTTATGACAGGATCAGATGACTGGCTCCAGGCGTGGCCGGGGCTGACTGGGGACAGATGGTGCAGCGGGGTCTCGTGCTCCCTGCTGCCTCGCCGCCCATGGGGATGAGTGAAAACAAACAAAAAAAAAAAGCCCTGTTCTCTGTTGTTCTAACTACAGTGGACAGACCACAGAGAGACTACTGAATTAGGAAGAGGATGCAAACAAGCTGAGCCTTATAGAGCATGGCAGATTTCAGTGGGCGGGAGGGAATGTTGTTGCTTCGTTTGAACAAACCCTGAGAGGTTTGTCTGAACCGTGTTCAAAAATTTGCCGAGAGAAGTATTTGAGAGAGTTAAAGCCTCAATATGCAGCTTTTCCACATTAAAATACGGATAAATAAAAAAAGGTGTATTCTACATTTGCAGCCTGTGTCTCTCTGTTTCCCTGTGTGTTCATACCTAAATCTCCTTTGCCTCAAATTGGCTTTTCAAAGATGTTGGGACGTTTTTGTGGGTGTGTCGTATCGGCGTGGCCAGCAGTGAGCTGGGTGTGGCTATCAAAGTGAGGCTAGTGAGCAAGGAAGTCATAAAGACAACAACAACAACAATGGAGGAAAGCAGTAAGAAAAGAAAGAACAGCAAAGCGAAATGCTCAAAAACATGGTGAACATCAGCGTTGCTTTTTTAGTGGCAGATTGTGCACCTTCTGCTTTTTCAACGCCTGTGGAGGCTTTACAGATGTTGTTCCCTCAGCCTCAGGCTAGATGACATCATCAAGATGACTGGCAATTGTGGGGCTGGAACTTGGCCAACTGAGTGGGAGGAGGGCGGGACGAACAATACACTTTGTCCTTTTTTCAAGGAGAAAAGTTGCAGATTGTAGCTTTAAGTCTCTTGGAAGCTTTCAAAGATTGATGGTTAGTTTGGTCTGCTCTTGTCACATAATGTGTCTGTTATCAACGTGTAATCATCATTTCTATGGTTTACTGGTGCACTTGTATATGATTTTATGGTATGTTTACTGGGGGAGTGTTACCCCAAGAGGATTGGAGAGCTTGCCGGACACGTGCGGTCCAGCATCCCCCCCACCGATGGGCTGTCGCTGCCTGCATGGCTCTGCATGAGGGATAAGGAGAAGGGAGTGTCTGGTGGGGTTACTGTACAACTGCCTTCTTATCTCCGCCGCAGCGCTGGAGGATGAAGTGGGGAGGAGGCTCTGGGGGCTCTAAGATAAACAGACACCAAACGCCATTCTCTGCCTTTGCGCTTTTCCTCCCCACTGATTTCCAAATACATCTTCACCGCAGTTCCACTTTTCCTCCCCCCCCCCCATCTCCCGGTAGGAGAAAGTACCTCCAAAGCCCGCAGCTCTAAAACTCAACACATCCTGTTCCAAGTAAGCTGGGAATAGGTGGTTTCCTATTCCAGCTGGGGTTTTTTTTCTCTCTCTCTCTCTTGCTCCCTCTCTGACTCACTCTTCTCTGCTTCCACTTTTTTACTTATCGATTTTTCTCCATCTCATTCCCGTCCACTCGAAGTGCGCGTCTGCTGTACTTTCTCTGCCTCACACCCACTGTTTCATTCTGTCACTCTGCATTTCTCTGCCTCTGACTGAGTCTCCCTCCTCCAGCCGGCGAACTCCCCATCGCTCTGTCATCTCATGACCTCGCTCGCTCTCTCCGTTTCTCCCCTCTCCCTCCCTCCCTCCCTCTACCTTCCGGGGAGTTTCTCGCAAAACACTGACAGAGAGAGAGAGGTTGAGAGAGAAAGAGAGAGCGAGAGGAGAATTTGAAAATCTCCATGCTGTGTCGGTGCCTCCCCACCTCTCGCTAAGGAGTCTCTCCCTGGTTTGTCAGCTCTGGCAGCCCTTAGACAAGCCAAGGTCAGCTCCACTGTCATCTCATCTCAGCTCCATCTGACACATGCTTTCATGCTAAAAATGGAGAATCCCCTCCGTTGTTTCCGGTCCTACATGGCGCCGCGTCTGAGTTGCCGAATTCTCCGTTCGTCTGAGGCAAACAGGGTCAGGGTTTTTGTAAAAGACGGGTCTATTTTCATGGAGATGCGGCGCAGATATCATCAGAAACATCGTACGGAGGCTGAAAGTACGGCTCACGATGAGCACACAAGCCTCTCTATTATATCCCGGTTAATGAAAAGCCGCCGTATGACATGCAGAGAGCAGACATGCCTGAGTTCAAACAGACAAAGGCGGTCGGGGCAACGGCAACATCCTGCATCGACACCTAAGCCCTCTCGGTCCCGCAGGTCCCGGACAGCTTTCTTGTTCTTGTTTAATAAGCGTCATGAACGGCTGGAAGGACGGATCGACACACGGAACAACGCACACACGCCCACGCGTGCACCGGAGGACATGACAAATACAATATCCGTCTGTGTGCATGAGCCAGGAAGCCCACGAACTGGCTGAAAAACACATTGTTAGATTTCACTGTTGTCACATTTGAACTATCGTGCTATTATCTGGTCATCAGCTGCAAAAAAAACAGACCTGCAAGAAATTCAACGTGTTCAAAATGAGGCTGGCAGGCTTCTACTTAGCTGTTAGTGTTGAAAAGACGCATATGCAACTTTCATGGTCGACTGTTGAAAGTAAAATTGATTTATGGCTGCTTTTGTTTATTAGAAATATAGTCATCGACACAACACCACACTGTTTTTCTCAGAGATGAATAAATATCTCTACTACACATAAGCACCAAGCACCTTGTATTGCCCAGATCAAGAATTAATCTGCTCAAATCAACAGTTGTATATCGAGCCATTTCACTATGGAATTGTCAATAGCAATTTTTTTTTTTTACATATTTACTTATATTTTTTTTAACTTGTTAAAATAAATTTGATTATGAGTTAAGGTCAAATGCTTGATTTTAATTCTATTTGTTTTATACATATGTATTTGACTCACACTTTTTTTTTTTTTTTGTTTGTCCTTAGACTTTTGATAATATTTGATGATATATAACAACGAATCATTGTTTACTGTACAAATGTGACTTATGTCATTAATATTTCTACTTGTCTTTCAATGCTGTAGCCCATATCAAAGTGGTCCTAATTTTACATTTTATTGCATCCTGGTTTTAAACTTTGTGCATATGGTTTGGATGTATATTGTGTTTTAATGGGACCCAAGAAAGAATAGCTGACAACTTTGTGCACCGCTAATGGGGATCCTTATTAATAAACTAAACTAGAAAAGTTTAGTTCATAACCAGTTCATAGTAGCATGCAAGTGTCTGACCACAATCTTCATGTGTTCAGAGCTGTGGGTTAGGAAAGGCAATAGAAAGAATGACGAATCTGGTGAATGACTCATAGTTGATTTACTGTAAATAGTCAAATGTACAACTACATTAGTTTCAATATAACATAACACTGACTTGAGCTGAGGTGGAGTCTTTCTGGAACATATGGTCTAAATTAAGGATAAAAAATATGCATAACTGTATAAAAAAAAAATCCCGCACGCCAGCCTCCCAAGCTGTTCGCTGATAATTTGAAGATATTATTATCTCGTCATGGATAAATGAGAAAACCTGAAAGCACACAGTCAGCGATGATGTTGCGTTATATTAACACACACTAATTCCACTGAAGATGAGGGAAGATGTTTTTAATGACGATCACCAGGAGTGTTTTTATGACAGAGATGTACTGGCGGTCCGCAGGAAGACTTCACATTTAGAGCCTGGTCTTTCAGAGGAGGAGCTGTGCCTGCAGGCATGATGGCAGGTAATTGTCAATTAAAGTCAAAATCAAATTCCCAGCTAGCACATTGGGGACATTAGCAGTCAAGTGCAATAGCTAATTTAATGCTTGCTTAAAGCATAAAACTCTGACCATTTTCGACCTGGACCCTTTTTCCCCCACCATACATCATGATGGATTCTGACCAAAATCTCATCAGTTTTTTTTTTTTTTTTTTTAACTTTTTTTTTTTATTAAAAGGTTCAGAGGTATAATATAATTTACATTTGATCAAAGTACAGTAGGCTGCAAATTTAAAGGTAAAAGTATCATTAAAAAAATCTATAAAATAACAAAAATACACACAAATCTTTTAGAATAGTTATTGTTTTTATGACTTTTCTGTTTTGGCTCTCTTGAATGGAGGTATAGTGAATATTAAGTTCAATCAGAAACACTTAGATGTTATATAGACATCTACATTTTCAGTTTATCCATGACCTGACAACTTTCACTATTTATTTTGCACTACTTCATACAGCAGTGTAGCCACAGTTGGCCGACAAAGGAAACAAGTGTTCAAGTAATGACCAAGGTAGGATCATAACTGTGTTAGAAAGGCATGACATCAGATAATTTTCATTTATATGTCTTTACCAACATGTCTCATTATATGTTGAAGACATTTTTGGGATTGACTCTCTCTCTCTCTCTCTCTCTCTCCATCTCTGCCTGTATTGACACCCACCATGCGATACGCTGACATCCTTTACTTTCACTTGGCATGGATTGCCAGAGGAATAAGTTGTCTAAACCAATGACATGCTCCATTTGATAATATTACAGCTTACCTGGTCACGTCTCTCCCTGCCTGAGGTGCTCTCTCTCTCTCTCTCTCTCCGATGGCTGTATTGACAACCACTATGTGACATGCTGACAACTTGTTTTAGTTTAATTTTGTTCTTGCGCTTGGTATGAATTACCGAAGGAGATGTATGTTGCAAAGAAAAGCTCAAATCACAGGGAGACGCTGCATGGGATAACATTGCAGTTCACATGAATTCCTACCTGTCAACTCTTCACGCCTCTGCATGGCTTGAGCTGTCTCTCTGGCTCTTTCTCTCTCTCCCTGATACCTCTATTGACAACCACTAAGTGATACTTTTTTGTGTTCTGGTTTTGTACTTGGAAAGAATCGCCAGAAGAGAAACTGGTTTAAACCAATGCTCAAATACCTCAGTCCTAATTCTAAATAGTTGAAGCTTACCCTGTGTGCGCTGTGGTCACACAGGCAGGATTTGAGACTAGCAAGCTGTCTTGTACAATTATCTATGCTCCTCTCGTTTCTCAAGTAAATAATAGCTGACGTGAAAAAAACAGTTAAAAGTCAAGGGCAATGTCACCATTCAAAGTACAGCAAAGACTGTGACAACTTCATTGAACTTGCTTAGCAAACTGACTTTTGGATAGGATAGGTTAGGATAGGGTCCACACATAAATATCACATACAACAGGTAAAAAATAAAGAGAAATACAAAAGAAAAAGAAAAAAGAAATACAATAATAACAAACTACAAAATAATAATCATAATACTACTACTACTACTAATAATAATAATAATAAATAATAGGAAAATAGGATAATAAAAAGTTACTTTCAGCACTTCAATGTACTATACCTAATATACTATACTGCTACTATAATTATATAATAATTTAAATTTAAAACCTTTTTTATTGCATACCTTAGTGATTTCAGGTGTCATTACTCTATATATAACTGTACGTTTCATTCCTTTCTGTATATGACTATTGAATTTATGCTAACTAGCAAGACTATAGCAATTCTTATTTTTATAACATTCCTAGCTTTAACTTGGCCAGCTAGACAAGGTTATCTCTTACAAATCACTGAATAAATCTGCACCCACATCGTGTTTGATTTGATGCTTGTGCCTTAGCGTTGGGATGGGAAGACGTTAGTAGCTCTATAGAGAGGCAATTGATGAGATTTTGGCCAGAATCAACAGTTATGATGGAAAAATATGGGAAAATAGGGTCCTGGTCAAAAAATGGCCGGAGTTATGCTTTAATCATTGCTTTCGCATAGATTGGAGACTTCAGAGTTCATATTTATCAGAAAGTGACAGCTTGAGGCATACCAAGTTTCTTTGAGCTCAGAATGATTTGAAAGCACTTCATTTTAAAATAAATCCCCCACGCTTTTACAGCCGCTGCATATGACTGAATCATTCTCCGACAGCCTCGTTCTGCCACATATCCAAAAAGTATGAATGGGCTTTGACATTTTATGAAAAAGACAACAGACCTATGCTGCTCTACAAAGGCAAAGTGCAGTAACTACCAATATCTATGTATTTGTACTATTCGTTGTTTTGTTTTATCTGTTTCATGGGAATTGTTTGAAACCTATTTCAGCCGTATTCAATGGTTTACCTTATTAATTTATATATAATATAATATTTTTAAGTGTACAGCTGAAATAATCCAGGTATTGTTTCGCCAATATGAAACACCTAGTTCATTAAGAAGATATAGGAGGGATGTGGGGGAAGAGTGGGGCAGATGCTGGGTAATATAAAATATTAATAATATAATATATTTCCATTTTATTCAGAATACTAGAATTGCACTCGGAGAGCGCAGACCTTCGCCAAGGTTCGTGCTATTATTGCTTGTTCGTGAGTCGGATCCGGATCCGCTCCAAAATTTAATGGGTTCTTCCTTGGCCCATGCTACACCCTTCCACCAAGTTTCATGAAAATCGGGCCAGTAGTTTTTCTGTAATCCTGCTAACAGACAGACAGACGGACAGACAAACAAATGGCACCGAAAACATAACCTCCTTTGCGGAGGTAATAAAAGAAAATATAACATAATGGTCACATATATTCAGAAATGCCATCTATCTGTAAAATGAATCAATGAAGCAATCAGGTTTTCAATCAGAATATAAATATAATCCTACTATCCTTCCTATATACTATATAAAATGAGGAAAACTCTGTCCTTCTGTCTGTCTGTCTGTCTGTCTGCATCCATTTTGCTCCTCAATGGTTTGGCCAATCAATCTGAAACTGCACATGGGCATTAAGCATTGGCATGGGCAGGGACTGACAACGCTAATTTTTCTATTTTCCCAAATTTACGCTGTTTATGCGCATTTTTGGAGTTGTGGCCAGCTGCGGCGCCAGAGTTTTTCTTTTGCTGGTGCTATGCGTTTCAAAACAGTCATATAAGATATAAGCATTTATATGCTTGTATCTTGATTTGTGTATGAAATACTGTAAACTTCATTTGTGTATGAAATAAACATTTGTGTATAAAAGTAGTGTATGGAATAGAAAATTCTGAATGTTATCAGGATTTTTTTTATTGAAGAAAACAATTTGTAGTTGTTTGTAACCGTCTCTTTCTTCCTCCCTCCATTTCTCCAAATCAACTAAATCTCTCTGAATATCAGCGAAAATGACTCTTCTCTCCTACATGAAAATACAACATTTGGACATTTTTATTTATGTTTATTGTAAATATTAGCGGGAAGGCACATCAGGTGATCTGCAGGAAACTTGGAATTACTGACTGCAGATCAGCCAAATCTCGTTTGAATCAGTCAGTTCGTATGAGCCTAAGTTAAGACAACTGATTCGAGATCAGTAGTTGCTATAAATTTGACACTTTGATACACGCCTCGAAGTTTGTTTCAACACGGCAGTGTCGCAAAAGTGTCGAAGTGTTTCAAAACGCCGTTTGGAGTCCGCCCATCACTATGGACTAGTTATTGAATAAAAATAAATGACTACATTTACTGCGAAGGCTGGGCTAAAAGAAGAGAATATGAGTGTTTTCAAGTTGCAGGTTGGCTTCATCAGTCATCTCACATCATTTAGACTGACGGTGACAGTGATATTTTGATGGGTTACATGGCATTTCCAGTCAGTCAGTCAGCATCATGTGTAGTTTCTGCTCCTCTCAGCATTATAATAATCATCATTTCAACGTTGACATAGGTTTCAAACCATGCCAGCTGACAGCTGCCTCTTCCCCCGCTTCGAAAACATTTTAGAAGACAGATCGCAGACTTCTGCAAATGACTGAAACTATAGCGCTAATTAGCGAGCTAGGATAGCTAGCAGGGAAGTTTGAGCTGGGTTAGCTAGCCACGTTGTGTGGTAATGTCCCAATCGAGGAATGAATCGGGTTATTGAACTGACTGAAGGATTATCATTGAGATATCAGAGAGGACTTACAAGCAAGTCAGGTAGGAATCAGATCCTTCTTTCAGTCTATTAGATGACGTGAGCCGGTGGCTATTTCTACGCTAACAGCAGAGGGCAGTGCTATTAACTTAGCCCTTATTTTATATATGTAATGTGAGCTTGCCAGTTTGCTTACCATTATCTGGGTATTTGTTTTTTAATGCAAGTTCCACCATGAGTTTTCCTCTGGATAGCGCCATTACTGCATAGCTTGGCCCAATCCCAGTGTCCCCCCTACAGACTGGGCCCTGAGCCCTCACAGACTTAATTGACGTCACCTGTGTGCACAGCTGTAGTTTCCTGAGTGTGAGAAGTCATGAGGGCTCGAAATGGTACAGGAGGAATGGGACAGCACTTTGTGGCATCACGTGTTGCCTTGACGACGTCAGACGTTACTATCCCCCATCAATTAATCAATTTGTAATTTACTCTTTGTTGCGCTTTTGTCTAAACAGCATTATTAAGCTAAAATGAAAAAAATGTTGAATAATATTAAATAGGCCTAGGTATATGTCATGCAACATTGCAAAGTTTATACTGTGCTAATGGATGTAGAAAATACTCTTCATTCTACTAGAGGTTAATCTGCACTACATCATTACAATATGAAAAATATGTCAAAAAAAGATAACAAAGAAACAGTAGGAGGTACATTGAAAACAAAAGGTACTTTTAATAAAGCTTAATGAGCACAAATAAGAAAGCAAAAGGCTATATTACATGCTGCTTATATTAGCGGCATCTAACTTCCTTCTTAAACGTTTAGGAAAACGTAATTTTCTTTTTTCTCAAATGAGCTGTTTATTCTGTTTTAATGTTGCAATGTTTTCTCTTTTAACTGTATCTTGCATCTAGTTTCAACCGTTTCATTCCTGTTTCTCTCTAAGTTCTTGTTAATTGTTTTTTTTTTGTGGTTTTTCCTTAATTAGGTTTTTTTTTCTTTTTTATCGGGTGTATTTCGCTGATACTTTCCACATACATGAATATTAACGTCACAAACACTATGAACTGTGGGTAATTCCCTCAAGCAAAGTCTACAGAAATGCGGACTTGCTGAAAGTCTGCATAAAGGGCTCATGAAGTCCGCCAGTGAGCCCTCGAGCACTTACCGATTTCACAGTGGGACGAACCTGAACCCTCGCGGACTCGTCGGGAACGAGCGCCAAAGTCCGTGAGTCTGTGAGTGCGGACTTTGGGATTGGGCCCTTGAAGTCGTAGTAACAGCAGTTGCAGCGCGGTGAAACCAAGCCAGAGTGCAGTAACTTCACATACTGCGGTCTGCCTTTGTTTTCTCATGGATTTTGTAGTTACTGCAAATTTGACAGTCCTTTTTCTCTCAAATGGTAGTTCAGCCCAGACACTTTGTCACAAGATAAATAAGATGGTACAGAGCCCAACTATGAACTCAATTTTGACCAAATGTGTAGTTACTGCGGTTTGCCTTTGTACGGCACTATGTGCCCGTGAAGAAAGCACTGGTAATCCTTTAAACCTCGTGTGCGTCACAAGAGCCGGTAATTTGCCATGTAGTGGAGGAGAAATATAATTCTTGTCCTTTGTCCGCTGCCTTGAAAATGGAGTTTAAAATAAATCGCTAGGGAAGAACATACTTTGTAAGTGGGTGTACACAATTTAAAAGGAACATGACTGACTTCCGGCTGTGTAATGTATTGGCTGTCATTATGTTATTACCTTCACCTATTATGTTATAACCTAGACTTCACCCTACTGACCGAGACCTGGCTGGATAGAAATGGCGCAGTCGCGCTCATTGAGACTGCACCTCCTAACTTCAAGTTCATCCATACCACTAGATCTGATAAGAGAGGCGGTGGAATAGCTGCTGTCTTCTCTGATATATATAGCTGCAAGGAAATCTCCCTCGGGGAATTCACGTCTTTTGAATACCTTGCTGTATCTATACACTGTAGTGCTGCGATTTTAATAATTACTGTCTATCGGCCACCAAAATCTAAATGTGGCTTTCTTGATGAACTCTCTGAGCTACTGTCCAAGGTCTCCACTGACTACGATTGTTTAATTATCTCAGGTGATTTTAATATTCACGTTGACAATCAAACAGACCCTGATGCCAGAAACTTAATTAGCCTACTGGAGGCATTTGACCTCACTCAGCATGTTTCTGGCCCCACCCACAATAAGGGGCATACTCTGGACTTGGTCATATCAAAAGGACGTAATATTTCCGTACCCTGTGTCATGGATGTTGCTATCTCAGATCACTGTTGCATATTTTTTGATGTGTCTGCTTTTCCTGTACAACAGAAGAGTACTCGAACAATCAAAAAACGTACCATTGATAATAACACAATTGAAACCTTTAAGAAAACTGTAAATGAGTTACCATTGTTCATGGCATCACCAACGGAGGATCCTGTGAACAACTTCAACTCAAAAGTACGAAATATCATTGACAGCATTGCACCTGTTAAAACTAAAAACATAAAAAAACAAAAAGCCCCCTGGAGAAATGGAGTGGTTGTTAGGCAGTTTAAGAGAAAGTGTCGCCAGGCAGAACGACAGTGGAGAAAGACAAAACTTCAGGTTCACTATGAAATCTACAAGGATAGACTGAGTTACTACAACAAAGAAATTAAACAGAGAATCCTTCTTCTCTAAAATCATTAATGAAAATATCAACAATAGTAAAGTGCTCTTCTCTACTGTTGATCGACTTATTAATCCACCATGTCCAACCCCATCAGAGATGCTGTCCACTAAAAAATGTGAGCAATTCGCCTCATTCTTCAATAACAAAATTATTGCCATCAGACAGAACATTAGTGCCTCAAGTTCTATAAATGAACCTACCCTCCAGTTCTCCAGGAATATTACTTGTGCCATGTCTCATTTTGACCCTCTAGACCTACAACAACTAGACAATTTTGTTGGGCAGCTCAGGTCCTCCACCTGCTGCTTGGATCCTCTCCCTACCACATTTTTTAAAACTGTTTTTGACTGCTTAGCACCTGAGGTATTGGAAATGATTAACTGCTCTCTTCAGTCAGGTATATTTCCTGCAGCGCTTAAAACAGCTGTCATTAAACCACTTCTGAAGAAGAGTAACCTTGATGCAACAGTTATTGCTAACTACAGGCCCATCTCCAACTTACCTTTCCTCAGCAAAATACTTGAAAAAACAGTTTATTCTCAGCTTAATAACTATCTAACATCAAACAGCCTTCTAGACACTTATCAATCTGGTTTTCGATCCCACCATAGCACAGAAACAGCACTTATCAAAGTTGTGAATGATCTGCATATAAACACAGACTCCAATAAACTATCTGTTCTTGTGCTTCTGGATCTCAGTGCCGCTTTCGACACTGTTGACCATGACATTTTACTACAGAGGTTAGAAAAATGGGTCGGCCTATCCGGCCCGGTTCTAAACTGGTTCAGATCCTACCTACAGGACAGGCAGTTCTTTGTGTCCATTGGTGACTTTGCCTCGGAAAGAGTGAGTATTATGTGTGGAGTACCCCAAGGTTCGATTCTTGGACCACTGCTGTTTAATCTCTATATGCTCCCACTCGCACATGTCATACAGAAACACAAAATAAACTACCATAATTATGCAGATGATTCACAACTGTACATATCCCTGTCCCACGAGGACCTAGATCCCATACATTCCCTAACTCAGTGTATTGATGATATTAATCTATGGATGTCACAGAACTTTTTACAACTGAACAAAGACAAAACAGAAATACTCATCTTTGGTGCAAAGGCTCAGAGACAGAAAATTGCAGCTCATCTCAGTTCTCTGTCTCTGGAGAGCAAAAGTGAAGCTAGAAATCTGGGTGTAATCATAGACGGCGATCTAAATTTTAAGAGCCATATCAATCAACTCACAAGATCAGCCTTCTACCATCTAAAAAACATTTCAAAACTGAGGGGCTTTCTATCAAAATCAGACTCTGAGAAATTAATTCATGCATTTATAACAAGTAGATTAGACTACTGTAATGGTCTTTTCACCGGCCTCCCAAAATCAGCTGTGCGGCGACTACAGTTAATTCAAAATGCAGCTGCACGCGTTCTCACCGGAACTAAAAAGTCTGAACACATTACACCGGTTCTTAGATCCCTGCATTGGCTCCCTGTCAAAACTAGAATCGATTTTAAAATTCTACTACTTGTTTACAAAGCTCTAAATGGCCTTGCACCTCAGTATATAACAGACATGCTAATTAGATACAAACCAGCAAGAACTCTCAGGTCCACAGGCAGCGGTCTTTTAACCGTCCCTCGTACTAACTCCAAAGCAGGGGATGCTGCCTTTTGTATTTATGCCCCAAGTAGATGGAACGCCCTGCCTGAGGACCTGAGAGAGGCCCCCACACTGAACACCTTTAAAACCAGGTTAAAAACCTTTCTTTTCACAACAATCTATGGCTAAGTTCTTAATGTGTATGTGTGTGTGTGTGTGTGTGTGTGAGTCTGTGTGTGTGTGTTTTGTATATTTTGACATTGGCATATTCTGCACTGATTCTTGTGTAACTGCACTAACACTTGTTGATGCATATTGCATATGCATACTGTATTGTCTTTTTATGTAAAGCACATTGTGTTGCCCTGTGTATGAAATGTGCTGTATAAATAAATTTGACTTGACTTGACTTGACTTCAAATGCAGGGTAGTGTAGGTGGGAGGAAGTGCATGGGTGGAAATTAAGGGGGGGGGGACAGAGAGTTGTCCCCCTCAATATATCATTGTAAACATATCTATATAATTTTAAATAATATAATAATATGCATTGAAAGCACTTGTGCTAATTATAGACGCAAAACAATGCGTTTTTAAGTTTCGAAAGATTGCGCCCCCCCCCCCCCCCCCCCCATATGCCTTACAGTGGTAGTGGTTTGGTCCACTGCCCGAACCCCCACACACATGAACCCCCACACACATGAACCCCCACACACATCAGCCCTCGGTACGAGTGTCTGTGGAGCGATCTCTGGAAGTGTGTCAGTGGTGGCTGACCTCCAGTAAGTAGCTACTTTGTAAAGGATGTGTCAGACATTTTTCTTTACTTCGACCACTCAATAGAATAAAACACATTTACAATTGTAACCAGACTATAATTTGTTTGCTCCATTACCTCGCGGTTGAATCTTTTGCGTCAACGCGGCCGCCATATTGGTACGGGGCAGCCGCGTCTCCTAATGCATGTCTGTCTATGGAGGCAGGAGGTCTATCCACAATTAAAATCATCATAACTCGCTGAATTTTCGACCGATTTTCAAGCGGTTTGATTTATTACAAATGCCACTTTAAATTGAAATGCGGGTTTTCATACCAAAATACTTTATCTTTTGTAGATGGTAACAGTAATATTTCTATAATATAATATTTAAGATTAACTTACCCTACGTAATTAGGTTCTAAGTATATTTTTTTTTTCTTACTGCATGTAAAATGGCTGCCACTATGTAATTTTGAGTATAATTTTGGAAATAAATGAAGACATAAGGGTCTCCTCTATATACATTTAATACAACAGTACTTTTGGCAGCACCTTTGGTGTCCCCTTCAGGAATTACTCTTGAGAAATTTTTCTGTTTATTGTCCGCCCCCCCCCCCCCCCAACAGTGAAATGAAATATCCGCCCTTGGGGAATTGCACAAAACAATGCTCTGACCAAATCATGTATCGGATCCAGACAATCTAACTAAACTAAACTAGCACTTTTCTAGCACTGAGCTTGATAACATGAAGTTCTGCTTTACAGCTGGGGGATTTTTTTTTTTTACAAATACTCGCATGCTTTATCAAACAACATTTGTGTTTGCTCCGTTTTTCTGGAGGCCGTCCTATGACGAAAAAAATGAGAAATCTCTCGGCGTCAACTTCACGCTTCGTCAAATTATGTACAAACCCATGAAGCACATTTTAATAGCACGCCACAGTTGCTGCTGCCGCTTCTTCCGCTCACCCAGACACCGCTCTGTCACTCGGCTGACACTCCCCTTGCTATCCACTCCATGCCTGAGGCTCTGAAAAGGTTGATTAACGCCCATTATAGTGGCCATCTGTTCTCGCTCTCTAGCTCATACAATACAAAGCACACTGAGTCTTGTCCTTTACAATTGCAATGTGTGCGTGCGGGGCATTGAAGACATAATGTATATACTTTTCTTCTGTATCTTGTCCATACAATTCTACATGGCCTTCCAGCAAGGTGTGTTGATTCGCAGCTGGCAGTAAAATGCCACCCCCTGTGCACAATCAATTGTGTTCCCTTCAAGTTTTGTGAAATTCCCAGTCGTCTTTATATAAATAAAAGCGCTCCACCTTGGGGGAGACAGCCATACAGGGCAGGGAATCAACAACAGCTATCTTGTCATTGTCTGGCTTCTCAATGACTGCGATTCAAATCAGAGGCATGAGCGGAGAATTACAGCAAACGCAGACAGGACAATGCGAGCACCTGGAGTGGCAAGTGAAAGATGACGACTGCTTGTTTTTCATTTCGCTGTAAGACTCCTGACCTAGTAAAGTTCAAGCACTCAGTGTGAAACACTTCTTTTTCGCCAGCCTTATGCTCAAAACATCTCTGGCGCCATCAAACTTTTTCTCTCTCTCTCTCTCTCTCTCACGGCCAAACAAGGTCGGCTGTCATGTGCGTCGGCAATGTGTGTCCCCAGAGCTGCGGTGAAAGTCAGTCTGCTGTTGTACTTCCCAGTCCCACTACACACCAGTCTGCACACTATTTTCCAAACTCTATCCCCCAGTGCAGATGGAGTAGACAGTCACATTGGAGTCAGCGTTTCTGAATGTCAAACCCATTATAGCTTTTTTTCATATTAGGAGAAAGGGAAAACTTGAAACTACAGGTAGGAGCGTGGGCGGTATTTCAGGTGACATAATGCACCCTGTGGCGGCTATTGGAGGTCCACAGCTCTTTATCAACAGCTTTTCACAGATTGCTTTTCTGTGACTTGGCCGTCACAACAGGACTGAATAGATGTGCTCAATTTCTGTGATGTCTTGGGAACTGATCATTTTGCCGCTGATAAATCTGATCAATTTTGTGTTTAGATGTCAGCTTTTTAGTACCTGGTTAGCTAACTATCCCTGTCTTGTTGTAAACGTCTGATTAGCACACAAGCTAATGTAGAAACTAGTGTTAGTAGTGGCTATAGTCACGTGTTAACATTAACATCGGCTGCTCTGCGTAATTAGCAACTTGCTTTCACACAGATACGTGACATGAACACGACCTGTTAACACCAAATTACATGTTGGAGGCACATTCAGTGTGTCCAGCGCAAAATGGTTATCAGGAATATAAACAAGAAGTGTCACATTGCAGTAACGCAGTGGAAAGTAAGGGTGTTCTGGTCGGGGTGGTGGATGGGCGTTTGCATTTGCCTTCAATGCCGGTGACAGTGGCTCAGTTCCCAGCTTCATATTTTTATTTTCTACGTTTTTCTATTTAACCATGACCAAAGCACGTAAATCTGCATTACAGAGTTTGTGTTAATTTCACATATTTGTGTGAGATCACGCTGCAAATTAACCTGCTGGCTAGTTAACTAGCTAACAGTTTGTTCAGGTTAACTGAGCTGTTTCTTCTCAGAGTAGAGACAAGACAGTTTCCTATAACAAATCTTCATTATCAGATGTGTACTCAGAACACTTTTACTTATAACACTGCTGAATGGATCTACACCGACACCACAACAATATTTGTCAGATATCTCTCTTTTACTATTTGCGTAGTCAGTTCTCGAGCAGACCTCTATGATGGTGCCAGCTGTGGTTGCTGGGAGGTTTGTGATGCAACTGCAAAGCCTCTTTTGAAGGATACTCACTGGTCGGCATGGGCAGTGTCGTGGCCTCTGCTTTTGCCTGAGGATGGGTTGGGGTAAATGCCATAACTGAAGAGTTCTCCATGCCAATATGGTCTTTGGAACGTCCAGAGAGGGGATTGAGGGGGACAGCTGACAGGACAGAATGAGAGAGAGAGAGGGAGAGAGAGAGAGAGAGAGGGAGAGAATTATAGGTGTGGTGACAGTTAAAGAGAAAGCTATAGTAAGTAGTAAGGGTGAAAGTGAGAGAGAGAGAGCTAGGAGGTGAAGGGTGTCAGGCTGTTACACGGCTCTCTGGTTACGCGTTGCTGTGGGAAAGGAAATGAGAGGAAATGGTGCATTAATCTCTCAATTCCTCTTTACTTGCCTAAATACAACAGACTCACTTAACTAATTACTGTATCCCCACACTAAAACACACAGTTTCACTGCGCACCCAGATGCACATACGGTTAGGGCTGAAGTTGTGACTGCATGTCTTATATGGAGTTTACTGCATCTAATAATGATTAACATCTTACTACTTGATGTTGATTTCGATTGAGTGGCAAACAGACAAAATATCACAGATTATTACTTTAGACTTCACTCCCCCACTCGCCACCTCCCCTTTAAAGCCAGTTTTGAGCTTATGTCCTTTTGTCGAGTAAAAGATCCATTTATCCCACAAATGGATTGCTTAATTTGCACATGTAATGATGTAGCATCTTGTGCCTTTGTAACAAGTAATGAGCAACGTTTTTTTTTTTAACTAAATCAACCTATTGACTCCCTTTCCAGTCTCATTACCTGGTGTTTTCTTGATGTTTCTATGGTATATGAAGTGGTGATTTGTTACAATAAAGATTTGAATTAAATTGTATGAAACGGGACAGAATTTAATTAAACTGAATTACACTGGATTGATTTACTGAATGTAATCGAATTACACTGAACCGAAGTGAAGTGAAAAGTTCATTTAGTCAGTTAGAGCAAAACAGTTGAACAAACGTCGCCATGCTGATTATCTGTCTGAAAGCGTAGTGGGGTGGGTCCAGTGGAATCTGAGCTAGGCCATCCCATCCCATTGGATCTGGACCATAAGCCCTCCCCCAACCGAGCAGTATCTGTTGCCTGCTGACCCAACAGCTTTCCCGTAAACAGAGGAAGCGAGGCTTTGAGGGAGCATGGAGTGGCGCCTTATCAGGGTCAAACAGTTAGATATGGACTCTTGGGAGCTACAGCACTCCAGCAAGTTTTCCTCACACCAATAGCCTTTCAGCTGATTAGCTTCCTGTTGTATCTATCCATGTTTTACAGTTCAGTCCTCATAGAAACAACATATTTTTATAGGTGTCAATTTTAATGATATCATTTGCATGGTCTGTTTCATGATTTTTGCAGCACAAAACAAAACGCTTCACATTTTGCAGGATTTTTATACGACAGATTATGCTTTAGATAAATGCACTATACTGCAGATAAATGACAGCTGGTGAGGCAGGTATGATGTTAATCTGTTGATAGCTGCTCATTTGCATGACAAACAGGTTGTGTGGCTTTGTGTGAGGGCCTAAAGCTGGCTCTGAACTGAAGGTAGAGGCAGTTTGGAACAAAGTTTTAATTTCTAACTGCCGTTTAACACTTCTTAAGGACAAATGTCATTCACAGCAAAGGGCAATACCAGTACTTATGTTTTTTTATTGAAGGTGCCAGTAGCTGATTTTGAGTGCTGATATTCACTGTATTTAAATTTGACCATTTTCATCCATGTTTCTCTGCATAATTGTATTCTTATCAGGCTTGAAAAGAACTCTGAAAGAGCATTTACACCATCATGGGATACTAAAACTCTCCATTGAAACCCAGACTAATGAAATTCTTTTAGGGTTAGCAGGTCTTTAAGGCAGAGTGACCCACCACACATTCAATGGTAGAGAAACTCTGGGATACATTAGGCCTTTAAATGAAGGCAAGGCGAGTCAATTTTATTTATATAGCACCATTTAGACACAAGGCAATTCAAAGTGCTTTACAAGGGCATAGAAATACATTGAAAATAGGACATTAAGATGACATTAAGATTTTAATTTGCAGAAACATTGCAGGTTATCCAGACTGTTTTTTCTGTATCTGTGGTCAGGGAGGAACCTGCAGCATATCAGATGTGGATGACATGACTGGCTGATGTTTGATATTCAATAAAAGGACAATATGTATAGGTCTAACCTTAATGTGAATGAATGGTAAAGAAAAGTACTCTGTAGGAACACTGGCATTGCCTCGATATCTCCTGCATGCTGTGATGCCTCGACATTGCATGCTACAAGTTGTATTTTCTCAGAAACAATGAATGCTTCTGAGTTCTGAGTTGAGCTGAACATTTCCTTCCAGAATGCCTCGGCGCTGGTGATGTGTTTATAAAAAGACTCAGCGGGGTCAGCCCACAGCGATGGCACTGACAACCGGCCAGTCCTCAGCATATTGATTATTACAAGACACTCTTTAAATTTGCACTGTCAAAACACCGCTCTGACTCCTCAAATATACCCGCAGATACACTTTCCACAGATGACCCTAAAAGGAGCACTCACCGCCGGCTGTCCAGGCGCTCGCACAGCAACAAGTTTTCCGTCAGCCCTGCACCGCTCGCCTAGCCTCTCTCCAGACTTCTACCCACAGCTATGCAGAAGCTGATCTCCAGTGATCCAAAGGCCTCTCTTCACTCACACCATTAACTCCACTCAGCTAAGTTTTTAGAACAGGGTGGCTCGCATGTGAATTATGTTTTTTTTTTTCATTCCCCTTCTCTTCCACTCCACCAATGGCCAGGCAGGCCCCACCCAGCACCATGCAAATAATCCACAGCTGTTGTGTAGGCTGGATTTCACTTCGGTGCAGAGGGAGGAACTCGGAGAGAGGAAGAGAAGAGAGGGGGTGGGGGGTAGGGCAATTCCCTCCGGCCAAAAGTTATTTGTCAGGGATCTGCAGCTGTCTGAACTTGGATGTAGGGAGGAGGGTCATAAAATAATTTCATTAGCAGAGTTTGGACGCTGACACAAGCTTGTGAAATGGTCACTAAAACTAAATTTGGCCTTCAAGAGGACAATTCTTTTCAGTTCTAGTCGGGGCTAATGAGGACACAAAGAGAAAAGCGGTGTGGAAAGAGAACAGCTGCACAATGCAACAATTTGCTCGACATCATACTTAGTGCCAGGAAAAGAAGGTAATCACCAGAATAATTACATATGGTACAGTCGGCTATTAATAGATCACATACTGAAATCATCGACAATCACGCTTTCCTTTGACAATGACCCTGGCGGACTCATTATGCTTTATGAAACTTGCATCTCCGGGGAACTCGGAAATAAAAAGGAATGGAGACGCATTTGCAGTGGAAAATAAAGAGGTGATTTGTATTGGATCAGCATGTGCCAGCTCATTGTCGTTATCCCCGTATGGAAGCTAGGCTCCAGCTGAAATCCTCTGCATATACCCGCTGCTAATCCCATTTCTCTCTTCCTGTTCCAGGCATCACAAAAGACCTCCGAGTCTTTCATCTTCATGGCTGGTGAGATGGGGCAGTAAGGCTACAGCGCCTTCCAATCACACAGAATTCTGCATGGGAAATTGAAAGGATTGAGAGCATCGCATTCATACTTTACATAGTAAAGTATGTCCAATTAGCATGTATGTATAGGGGAGTTCAGCTGAGAAAATAATATGAATGACGCTAAATCATGACGCATCATCACTTCTGTAAATTTCATCTAATGAGCGTCAGTGAACAATTAACATTTACGTCCCTCGTCACGTTAAAAGATGCCTATTATGGCAGGCATTGTGTCATGAGTGTCATTTTATAAGAAGCAGATGCCACATGGCTGCCCAGCTGTAGCCGCTGGTCCACATGGGTAAATAGAATGTCACAGCACTGAGTCAACATTTCATCCAGCAGCCTCTGACAAACACATTTGTCAAGTGGAGGATGAATATTTGGCAGGATGCTAAGATGATAAGAGCAAGGATGACAGTAACTAGACGATAGCAGGGGACAGCTACGGTGAACTGTGATCGTCGTTATTGAATACGGTTTGATTGAACTGTTTCATGTACAGTGTGCCGATATGAGAAGAGACCACGCAGTCTCTTTTGTTACCTTTTCAGGATGGAATTAGAGCTGTTGTAGCTAAACAACGCTGTTGAAAACCTCGTATCTCCATCAACCCATACTGGAACCATGTTGTCACACCTATATCTTGGGTGAAGGTAGTGTACACAGAACTTCAATGGATAGAACGGGCTTTCCCACTTAAATCTACGTTCCTGGATGGTCGGAGTGGTGGCCATTTTTATGTGTACTGTTGGACTAGCTTTCGTATAGTCTAAACCGATTTATGGCAGTCGCTGAGGTGAGAGGTTTTACAGCAAGAAGTTGTCACTAGGTGGAGCTCTTTTACCAGTAGCTCAACAGTTTTGACATCTCTGCACAGTGAGTGGAAGTGATTATAGTCAAGTTAATCTGTTCCTGCTTATGTCCGTTAGCTGTTTGAAGTTGACAAATGCTAACTTTTAGGCTAAGCTACATTAGTTAATAGCATTTAAGGGGCTATACTAAGTTAAAGGTACCTGTTTGATGATTCTTACCAGCTAGGTTTGATAATATGCTGATGTTGACTAGAAGAGCTAGTGAGAGAAGCACAATCTTTCATAATGCTACGTTAACCTAGTCGCTAACATTAGCTGTCAGTTGAGTTTTGACAATTTGATAAGCACTCGAGCACAAAGTGAGACACTTTAGGGCCTTAATGCCCAGACTTGCGTTGTCGCTATAGCAACTAACCCTTAAAATTCCGTAGTCGCCATTTTATGCTGTAGGCCTACTAGCCAAATAACCATGACAAACACTAAGGACCGTTCTGTCCATTCAAACTCTGTGGGTTCACCTCTTTTAACCAAATGCACCCAAGGAAAAATGCTAGTCTGTCATTTTAGAGCTGTATTTTACGATCTCACCCATTACAAATCATTAGTTACAATTACAAATCATTATAACATTAGTGACGGAGCCAGGTGTTGCATTGTGGGAGCACGTCTACTTCTCGAGTGTGCAACCCCCGACGAGAAAGCATTAATGCAGCCAATCATCCTTTTTCTGGAAGGTGGTGTGATTGTAGTGTGTGGGAGTGGGAGTTCCATGTGTTTGCACACTTTCACACATGTAATCCTTCAACTGAAGTGAAAAAAAAGTGAAAAATCACCCAAATTGGAATTAATTTATCTTTTTATATAATTTCTCCTTGACACATAGACACACACACACACACACACAAAGTAAACTTTTCGAAACAACCTTATTGTCAAACTGATGAGTACATATTTTTGAAGCTATGCAATGATTTTAAAATGCTTTCTTGGGCGCCGGGGGCTTAAACCTTGCTCAACACCTAAGGGACCAACCTGGCAATTCAAGTAAAAACACAAAAATCACCAAAAGCGGAGTTTGGGGGGCTTTAATGCAACAACAGCAATTTGCATTTCATCAGAGAGGTCAGAATGCCAGTTCAGCCACAATGCAGTGTACCTGAATCAGCTTGGGAGTTAAGGTTTTTTGCTAATGGGCACATCGACAGTTATGTGGACATTGCATATAAAAAAACCCCAGCTCTACTCCAGGTGGCACTTGAAAGCTTGAATGCATCCAGCTGGAGGTTACAAGGATGCGTAACCCTGTTCACAGTCATCTTAGCCCATCTCACGTCTTTTTTTTTTTTTTTTTTTATATATTCATCTCTATTCTTTTCTGGGAGACACTTGAAGGCAACTGTAGTGTTGATATGTGTGACTGAGTAAACATAGCCTCGGGAGCGGTGAATATTCATCCTGACAGGTAACCCAGGGAGAGCGGGCTTTCTCATCATCTGACCATTTATCTAAGATGTCATTGCTCGGAGCGCTCATAATATACTGCGCGGCTCTCCGGCTTCGCTCACCCACTCACAGGCACGATGTGACAAAACACGGCGAACATGCCTACACATCACTGTAGGCATGAATCAAAATCATGACCCAAAATACTTGCTTTTGCTCCTCTGAACAAAAGCGGGCTGTTGTTCGCGGGGCCAGAAGACGAGTTGCAACGAAACCGAACGGAACAAAATGATAATGAGGAGAGAAAGTGATTGTTCTATGTATGAGTAAATATACCTAGTGCAAATGGCTACAAGTGGAAGCTGTCTGAAACATCACACAGTTGCAAATGACAATTTCAAACTTGGACCGTCCTTCTCACTCATTATAATGTAAGCAGAGTGGTGAAATCTATAGTGTGAGCTGCCTGGAAATAGCACAAATTGACAAGCCGTCATGAATAATTCCACCGCTCGCGTTTATAATGTATGGCTGCTCTTCCAACCCGGCGAGCGCACATCCTCGCGGAAGAAATGCAATCAAGCATTGTTTAGCTCATGACTAACAAAGGAGCGGCAAACCATCTGCATGTTAAATGGCGTAAAAACCCCCCCCAAAAAAAACCCCCCGACATCATACATAAACGAAGTTAGCGTGACGCTGCATTCACACACACGGCGCGCTCGGGAGCACGAGCCGCGGGGCGGGGGCGTCCTGACACATTGATGGACCACTAAATAAACAAAGCTCGGCAATCCGGAACACAATCGCTTTTTAATTGCCGCCATTTTACTTTAAAAATGAGACTGACTAGTGGTTGTCAGAGTGTACAGATGCCAGGCAAACTGTTTTCGCACCCCGTTCGTCGCCGCCAGATGTTTCCCTGTCATTCCGGCTATTACATTAATTACGCGGGGGGGGGGGGGGGGAGATACTCGTCGCCTCGTCTCGTCTCGCGCGTCGCCCCGGCGCCGTCGAAAAGATGCTCCGCGTGGCCGTGCCGCTCATTACGGGGCCCGCTCAGTCGGATCGCGCGGCCTCGTGAATTTACGCGGGCGCCGAGGCGTGGCGCGGCGAACGGCGATACATATATCAGTCACACCGCCGTGATGTAAGCTCGTCTCCATTGATATGCCATTGATCGCCATTCAGTATCCATTATCCCGCGGGTTTCGTGAACGCAGCTCAAGTTTCTGGGTGGTTTGTCACGCGCGGCGGGACCCGGGTGTTATCGCCCATTAGAGAGATGCGCGTTTGTTGTAATTACTGAAAACAGCCACCTTCCCCGAGCCAGGCGAGCCCAGACAGACTATTGATGATTAGCTTACAGGGAGAAGAAGAGGCACGCTTGTACATCTGTGTAGGCGCACACATCTGCAAACACACACAGACACACACCCGCCATCACATGCACACACACAGACATGCACAAATAGCGATTGAGAGCCCAAACTGAGCATAATTATGCCCTTTGACATTTTCCATGTTTCCAGTGGTATTGATGTTTTTCCCTCTCCTGGACTGGCGGTTTACTGTACTGGAGAGCAGCTTGAACGCTCCGGTGCTGCGTGGTCTGACTTGCCAATGAAGGCGTTCAGCGGTGTGTTATTTCTCAATAAGAGACCGCTGTTTCATATAACAGAAGTTGTGGGTGCACCAGGGCCCAGTACTATAAATCAAGCATAAGTCACCAGCTTTAGAGCCACCCAACAGGCCACCTATAGCCATAATAGCTTTAGGAGAAACTAGGAGCAAACAAGGTCATCCGAAGGCAACAACACCAGAAACTCCAGAACAGGCTGTGTGTTATTTTAGAATAGTAGTAATAGTAGTAGATAGCAGTACGGTAATATATTAAAAAAAAAGATACAAATAAAACATAACAGCAACAACAGTAATAACAACAACAGCAACAACAATAATAATAATAATAATAATAATGATGGTAATAATATTAATAATAATATTACTGTAACAATGATAATAATAATAGTAATACTACTACTACTAATGATAATACTTTTGTATACATTGGTGTTAATATAGATACACAGTGAGGGATGAGCAGGAAAAACACACCAGCTTCCAGTTAGCACCATATGAAGAGATATCTTACTGTGGCAGAATCTTACCTTTTGCATAACAATCAACCCTCGATATGATTTATATAAATCCATCCTTTTCACCTCTGGTGAGCTTCTTCATTATTGATAATTACAAAAAACTTGGCACAGACACAGGATGCAGGATACATTCATAAACAGTGTTATCTGGGTCACGACTCTGAAATGTTACTTTCAGGAACAGGTGTTGAATATTACAGTGAGTGACATCATTACAGATATCTGGGCAGCCAGATTTCATATTATGAATTGAAATGTTTTATTTTGGTTGATCCATATTGTTTGACACATGTCATAGGGTGTGTGCTGGAAAGGGAAAATGTAATTCTAACAATTTTCTTTTAGAGCATAGGAATAGTATGTAGGTATTCAAAGAAAACAGATACACTTCCACTGTAATATATAATCAATCTGTGATGTCCAATACAATATAGATATACATAGATATACAATACATTTACTTTTTGGTGCATCTACTTTCTCTCATCCTGCCTTGTCTACTTCTCCTTCAGTTAGTGATTTCCTACATTTCCCAGAATGCCTTTCGACACCCCCCAGAGAACTCACCTGGACTTGTTGCATCCCGCTGGGTTTTACATGTATGTTGAGAGAGCGATGACAATAGAGACAGTGAGAGTCGCGTCTGTTACGCAACACACTTCAAAACACTTCTTGTCTTGTAGCTGCATTGCATTCTGGTCTCTCTCCTGCTCCTGTGGGTGGAGAAATTGGTCTCTCTCCTCTTCTCCGATGGATTTCTCCCTGTATGATTGTTGAACGTCTCTCGGTGCAAAATGGCGGCTCTAGAAAGAAGCCCTCGCTCTTTGATTCTGAGGGACTGACACCAAAACCTGATGTTTACCGCTGATGTTTTAGATTTAGATTTTCTGCTAGCAAAATCCACAAAATCCATCGACCATGACGATGATTTTTCCTTTTACCTGATGTGATGTTTACTCATGTACATGCCCTAACCCAGTCCTGAGTGAGTGAGGGAGTGAGTGATTGAGTGAGGGAGTGACTGAGTGAGTGATGGAGTGAGGGAGTGAGTGAGTGATTGAGTGATTAAGTGATTGAGTGAGGGAGTGAGTGAGTAAGTGAGTGAGTGAGTGATTGAGTGAGTAAGTGAGTGAGTGAGTGATTGAGTGAGTGAGTGAGTGATTGAGTGAGTGATTGAGTGAGGGAGTGACTGAGTGAGTGAGTGAGTGATTGAGTGAGGGAGTGAGTAAGTGAGTGAGTGAGTGATTGAGTGAGTGAGAGTGATTGAGTGAGGGAGTGATTGAGTGATTGAGTGAGTGAGTGAGTGAGTGAGTGAGTGAGTGAGTGAGTGAGTGAGTGAGTGAGTGAGTTAGTTAGTTAGTTAGTTTCCAGGTCCATGAGTTGCTCCGCATGTAAAAATTGGAAGTCACATTGATGCATATAACATGTTCAATGGCTCTTTTCTACCTTAATTTGCTTTTTATTTCAAGTGATTCTGTCTGATGGAGTCAACTGGCTAATTCTACTGACTGAGCCATTAAGCACAACATATGGTAAAGACAAAGGCAGAAAAAAACTGTAATTGGTGTTAATATAATGACCATTTACATTAGGCACATTCTCGTATTCGCAATGCCAACTTGGCGAATGTCAACTCCGTCGGCTGGAAGTGGGAGTAGTTGTGTTGAGAATTGGACGACAACCATATACATCATGTTGGAGAGGAAATGCAAAGTTGGAGCGCTAGAGAGAACAGTGGGAAGCGCATTCATCACAATCACAGCTCCCATCTCTCCCCGTGATTATTTCACCGGGGGAAAGTTGAAGAACGACAGAATGAGATTTGCGCTGGATGCCATACCACACACACACACACACACACACACACACACACACACACAACCCACGCGCCACCCCGGTGAGGATTCTGATGGCTGCTATTTAGGCCTGCCAGTACTTGCGTCTCATCAGGCGCCAGAAGCAGACGTGTCGGAAAAAGGCTGGAGAGAAGAAGAGGGATCGCTCGATAAAGCTGACGGCAATCTCCAAAAATCCACAAACCCTTTGAATGGAAATGACTATTTTGGTTAAAAGTTTTATGAGAGGAAAAGGGACGGATGGGAAGGGAGGCGGGCGGGGTGTGAAATGACTCCTCGTGTTGCAATTCCCTGTATTATTTCCCCCCCGTAGATAAGGTTGCCCGAACACCGAGAAAACTCATCAAGTAAAAACAACATATTTTCTTCGGAGGCGGCCTGTGGGGATTTTCTTAGATATAGATCCAATCTGCTTGTGTACCAATCATCTGCTGCGTCTCACTTCTCCCTATAGCCGCTCATATTAGGCCCATGCTTCAGCCAGTGTGAGAGGCTCTCACTGTATCAAACTAGACATCTCGTGGCGAACCTCTCCATTTTTCCGCCTTTTATTGCCGCAGACAGCGTGTTATCAGAGTTACAGAGCGTCGGCGCTTTGTACTTAATTGGAGTGCTATTTCAGAGGGAGCTGATGTAAGATTGGCTTCAAGGCTTCTCCACGACCCCCCCGCGAGTAGCCTCGCAGGAGCGCGACAGGCTGTTGTGGTTGAGTCATCCGCCACCGCTGTAGGGCTGAGAGGAGAGCGATAGAAGGCAACTTTCTCATTACCGTAGGGTTCCCTTTGAGTCTACAATGCAGATAGATTTACACGGGAGAAACCAAGGAACGGCGGAATGAGCATCGTCGCAAACAACGGCAGGCTTGCAACGAGTCCGGGAAAAGGAGGGAGCATGATTAAAGCGCGGAGAGACACGTGTATAGGCACATCACACTGTTTTTTTTTTGATGCCTTTTGTAGTACCCGAACGCACCGACAAGAGGAGCTCTGGCTCCTAGCTAACTCTGATGCACCCGGACCACAGAGACAATAGTTGATGATTAGTGTGAAGGTTTAATCCCGCTCGCACTCCTTCTTTTGGAGCCGCGAAAGGTCTGTAATTCACCCGAATACTCAGTCATCATCTCGCGCACAATGTGTCCCTCATCATCCTGAATGATTCCATTCACGCCGTAATGTGTACCGCATTATCAACACTGACAATGCTCTGGCTCCGGTGCTTCCATTATTTCCCCAGTTCCCCTTTAAAGCCCCCCCCCCACTCCCCACACACACACACACACACACTCACACTCACACTCCACTTCCCCCTCCTCCTCCTCCTCTGTCCGTTCTTTCTCCTTCTCCCTCCTTCTGCATCCTCCTCTGCTCGGTCTGCTTCACCCCCCCCCTCCTCCCCGCCTCCTCCCTCCCCTTCCCTGCCACCCACTCTCTCGCTCTCTTTCCCCTTAATCTCTTTTTTTTACCCCTCCCACTCTCCTTATCGTTTATTACGTCTACTGGCCCCGGATTCCCTGCATGTGTCCCCTCCTTTTTTCCTCGGCTTCCGCTATCCTCCTCCTCCCTCCTCCTCCACCTCCTCCCTCCCTCCCTCCTCTCGCCTCTCTGGCACACGCGGCTCAGATAAGCGTGAACGAGAGCGGAGGGGAGCCGCTAAGACTCAGGCGGGAGTCAGAGGCTAATGCCAGACGACTGGAAATCTATGACGCTTGGTTTGGCCCGGGGGGTGGTGGGTGACAGCGGCTGCACAAATGCCAATACAACACACACATGCGCGCTGGTGGGAGAGAAACATGGTGAACCAAAGCAAAGATCACAGTGTGTGTGTGTGTGTGTGTGTGTGTGCGTTGGCTAGTAGGTGTCAACGTAGCCAGCTGCAGCAGAAGGTCAACTATACAACCAGCAGTATACCCACCAGGACTTTCTTCCACACAGTTGCCATCGTCCTGTGAGTGATTCTGCTGGGTAAAATGTGGTCTCTCAGCGTGTGTGTGTATGTGTGTGTGTGTGTGTGTGTGTGTGTGTGTGTTAACATGTTTTTCAGTCCAGGGGGAATGCACACAAATGCCTCTGCCTGGGGTCAATAAACACAGCACAGAGGGAGAAAGATCTGGAGAGCGAGGGAGGGAGGCAGTTAGTGTTTGTTTTTGTTTATGAGCTTGCATGGATACTTATTGACTGTGTGTGTGCGTGTGTGTGTATGAATATACAGTATGTGTGTTTAACCCTCATCCTACCAACATATTTAACATACTGGACTACCGACTGGGGTCCCTGGGGACCCCAAGAATAAACTACTGTAAGAAACAACCATCATAGCAAAATGTTAACTTATTTCTTCTCAAAACATTATTAGTTATGTAATTAATGTCATCTGAAAAAAAAAAACAGATTATTATTATTTTAGGAAAGTTACAGTTTATTAAATGATGTATTGTATTTCTGACTTTGAACATCATCTTACCTTAGGAAGAGCAGTATTTAGGGTCACAGAGCACATGAGGAAATCTGTGTCTGTCTCCTTCAAAATGACTGACAGAGAGCCCCTACCCCCCCCCTGATAGTGTGTGATACTTTAAATTAGGACCCATGGCAAACATGAACTCAATACATAGTTCCATCTATTAAAACTGCATAGGCGGAATTGGGTGCTTTTGACTGGGGTCCCCGAGGACCCCGATACATTGGTATTTTTAAAAAGCACTAATTACAGTTTTTTACGATCACTAGCAAGCGTTTTTCAAAACTTATAATACTTTTTCTAAACTCTTCACACATCAACTCACCTACAACACACAGTTGGTAAAACAGTTAATTTTATGCTCAAAATCACATATTGTCAACTAAACACCAACAGTGATTTTCAAAATGCAAGAATACTTCAATATGTCAAAATACACTAACTCTACCAAAACACTGCAAACATGTCTCAAAATCAAATAATTCTATCAAAACACTAGCACATGTTTTCTTCCAACAGGAACATTTAGTCAATGATAGCACAATGACATACAAAATACTAACAGCAGATGGTATTACAGAAAATGCATTACTTTACATGTGTTTACAGTACATGTTACAGTTCTACCCTTATACAATAGACAGTATATTGATAGTCAATTATTTTTCGCACTGCAGTTTCTTTTGAAGTCACTCTACATTTTTCTTTTGTTGAGTGTAGTAAATGTATGCATTTTTTTTATTCTTTTTTCCAAACATTCTATATCAAAAGTGAATGACTCATCTTTACTTCATAGAATGTACAGTATATGAAAAAAGAATAAGTGACAGAGTTGCTGCAGTAAAGGCTTTATTTGCAATAGGAAATTACTGCAAGAGATCAACAAAAATCTGCAATATAGCTGCTGGTTACAGTTGTGTAAAAATATACAAACAGAAAAAGGCACAGAAGGAAAAAAAAGAAAAATACACAGTCCTTTTCTAATCTACCCGGTCTTCTGCATTTGGCCACATCACTCCTTATATTTTCTCTGGCTATGCACCTTGGGAAGTATCTTTTGGCGTGCCTTATCCACCCCTGTTCAGCTGTGATTGGTCTATTTGCATAACTTCAATCAGCTGTTTCTCAATAGCAATAAAAAAAATATAGGACATATATTTGTGTTTCAAGATACAATGTGAACTGCTGTTCACTTCAACTTTAGCCTGTAAGTTAGGTTTAGAACATGAGGTTATCTGTTCTGACATACAGTGTGCAAGCATTTGTAAATTTGGCAGTAAAAATCCATAGTTTTGGTCTTGGTTGAGCTTGGTTGAGCTTGTGTGTAAAAGAAATTCAAGAGTTTTTAAAATGTGTTCACTGAATGCATTTTGTGTCAAAGGAACAAGAAATGTGTTAATGGTATGGCCCGCAACAGACCGATGTTGTGCTAACTGTGTTAAGAGTTATGAAAATGTGACTACAGAACTGATAAAAGGTTGCTAGCAATCGTAAAAAAAAAACTGTAAAACAGAAACAGAAAACAATGATATGAAGTCATTAGGAACAAATTGATTGACAAAGTCATGAAAAATTAGAATGATAGAATAAAGCACCTGTGAGATATGACAAAAGTACACCTCTGGGGTCTGCGGGTACTCCAGTCGGTAGGATGAGGGTTAAAGTGGTAATCCTGTGTCTTTGGTGCACAGCGCTCGTTGCTGTGGTGTTTCTGCACTGCGCTTCCCACAGATCACCTGTCAATCAACCAGTGTGGGCGGGGCTTGGATTTTCTGTTGATGAAGTTTGAGTTTCTCTTCTCTTCGTCTGTTCAGCCATGGTGGCTATCACTGCTCATGCTAACTACCCAGCTTTCCTTCTTCTGCTTATTCCAAGCAAACCGGTAACTTTAAAACGCATCACTTCCCCTGAGACAGAAGATTTTTCCCTGGAAAGAGCTACCAGACACCGAGGGGCAGATGTATAAATGATGCATATATATAAAAAGAATGCATGCGCCACGTTCCACACAGAAATTGGTATTTATAAAAAAGACGTGGGAATGTGCGCTCCTTCATGCTTTACACAACAAGTCCTCCAACCCATACGACCACATAGGTGGTTTGTTCCTACCCTCTAATACGACCCACAGGAGCGTTTCCAACGTGATCTCACAAAAATACGTGAAATGAACACGACCTCGACGAATTTGAAAGCGTTCCTCCGCCACAAATTGAATTACGTCCCAAAGGTTGGTTAATGGTTAAATTTAGGCAATTAAAACCACTTTGGTTAAATTTAGGCAAGTAAAACAAGTTTGGTTAGGGTTAGGGTTAAGGTTATGGTCAAGTTTAGACAAATAAAACAACTTAGGTTATGGTTATGGTTAGGCAACTAAAACAACTTGGTTAAGGTTAGGAAAATGGTTTGGTCATGGTTAAATTAAAATTTTTTTAAATGTGACTCACGGTTGTATGTCCTTTGGAAACACTGGGAATCGAACCCTGGTTGCCGACGTCGAAGGCAAATGTATACGCCCATCCACCATCCCCGACCAGAACTCCCTTACTTTCCACCGTGCTATTTCAATGTTGAGAGAGAAACTTCACAGTCACCTGACGTGGACGCAGGCCAATGTAGCACATTGTCCTTATTTACACGACCGCTAGAGGTCGCTAAACTTTAAAACGTAACTACAGGTCGTAATAAGCTGCTTGTACAAACAACCTATGGGGTCGTTTTTTGGAGGAGGACAGGCTCGCTTTACACCTTGTGAACACAGACTTTGTGTGTGTGTGATATAGCAATGTGGCAAAGAGAAGGAATTTGGGCGGCATTTTCTTTGGAGCCTTAATCTTTTCAGCGTACCATAGCAGCCTATTAGGTCTCAATAGAGTTGCATATAATAACATTTATAGATGAGTGCATTGACATCCTTTTTTCTAGTGAATACATTTACATATTGCCACCCAAACCATACAGCAATGTGGGAATAAGAATAACACACATTGGATTCTAAATTAGACCTGCTGTGTGATCAATCAATCATCTATTATGGTTCACAATATATAGCTGTATGTAACGATGCAGCGGCTGCTTTGGCGCTGTTAGAGGATGTTTGCCTGATTTTCTCATGCTCATGATAATGATCGGCGTTTACGTCCAAACAAGGTTGGACAGGGGTAAACAGGGGTGTGTCCACATCTATTTATGGATAATTGTGGGAGTGGGCATGTGGCTTGTGCACGTACACACGTTTCAGGATGATTGAGACTTATAAAACGGAACAATGCGTAAAGTTTTATACATCTGGCTCAAGGTGTTAAAGCTTTCATGAACTGGCTATAGGTTGAATCACTATTTTTACTTTAAACAGTGTGGCTTTTCTTCCCTCTGATCCAGCTGCTCTGGGTTCATGTTACGGCCAGCAATATAGACAAAAGCATAGGTTGTATGTGTTTAGGTGCATATGTGCTTCTGCTTACACAGTACATGTGTGTGCATGCAAGTGTGTATATAAATACATACTCTTGTGTTAGGTGTGTGTTTAAGTATTTCCCACACCCCTAGGGCTCATAACAAGCCATATCTATGCAGCCATTAAGTTAACCTCCATTATGATTTTTTTTTTTTTGGCTGCTGACTTTAATCAGTGGAGGAGAGGCTAAAATGTGGAGATAAGGTAATAAATCTGCAGCTCAGTAAGCCATGTCTGAGCCTCCACCATCGCGGTTAAATCAATTACCCCGTGTGTTTGCTCTTCCCAGCATGCTTTTGGTTGCACGACTCTGACCTTGTAGAAACACCCTCTGTGAGGCTTTCAGGAAAACAAGGTGCAGCGCTAATCACTGAAATGTAAATTTCCCCCACGATCGGCGGGGGAATCAACATCAATGGGGAAGGAAAAAGTTGAGCTGACAGAGAGATGCACTGACCGTGATGAAGCCCCGTACAATATCTATAACTGGGACAAAACAACATGCTCGGCGTATTCTCCACTCACTGGTCCCACAAATCCATACAGGAAGAGAGAGAGAGAGAGAGAGAGAGAAGGAGAGAGAGAGAGAGCACTCATAGTAAATTTCAATGTTTATTTCTGCCCTCGGATTGTTTTGCACAGTACAGTGATCATAACAGCCGTCATTAATATTGTTCTGCTCTCTCTCCCTTCAAAGAGGGAGAAACATTGGCTTAGGGAGAGCGAGGCGGCGGCGGTGAGAGTGAAGCCTTTCATTTTTGGAGGCACGGGGTCATTGTGGCAGCTGGAAACGCCACTGCAGCCTCAGCTTTTAGTCCACACCGGCACCATGTTTTCCCCCATAAGTGCTGGACTGGAAGAGCCTCTTGAAAACAATTAACTGTGTCATGATAGATGCTGTCGACCCATCCCAACAAAATTTCTCCCAAATTCAGCAACAAGGCTTTCAAAACTCTGGCAGGCTATGAGACACAACAGTGATTCAACCTATAAACTAGCCATTTCATGAAGGTTTTTATGGTGTCAGGTAGGTCTTTCCTGGGAATAAATAGAAGAAGAACTGGGTAGTAGAAAAGAGAAACTCAAACTTTCATCAACAGAAAATCCAAGGAAAAAGACGTCACAGTACTGGACACACTGTTGACAGGTGATCTCTGGGAAGTGCAGTGCAGAAACACCACAGCAAGGAGCGCTGAGCACCAAAGATGGAGACAAAAAAGGATCCTGCAAAACGAGGATCTTGCAGATCTCCACTTTAGCAGCTGTCTCTAGGAAAGGCCAGCGTTTCATCCACTGCAGGACCATGCTAAATCTACGCTGATTAAATTAGACTTGCTTGATTTGGTTCCACCAGCTCAAAATCAGTGTCAAGACACTCATTATATCTGTCATGCCTGCGACAACCATAACAGCGCTAAATCTAGTCCAAAATCCTATTACGTCAATGAGTATGCGGTGCTAAATGTATTCATATGTATTCAGTCCATAATAGCCTCTAGTGTGTGTGTTTGGAGTATCAACATTGCGAACATCGCCGTTGTAGCTCTTTTCCGACCTAACACATCGGCTCGTCAGGGGGCAACAGTCTGAGTCGGTACAACATGTTGTCCGAGGGAGGCCGGTAGCGCGCCATTGATCCGATCTCCCATGGGGCCGAGCTGCCGAGCACCTCCGGGCCTCTCCTCCTCTCCTCCTCCCCGCCGATCCGCCGGGCCAATCACGAGGGCTCTCTCCAGACGACATCTTCCCCCCCCCCCCCCCCCCCCCCTTTAATGATTTCAGAGACACGAACGCGCGAGCACTCCATCTCCCCGCGCCGCACTGCAAGAGATGTTAGATTATTAGACCCTCCTGCCTCTCCTCCTCTCGCCTCCAAGTGCACATTCACTCCTCTGCGCCGCGCTGTTCACCGGGGCGCGCCAATTCCCAAAGGCCTATCTGGTTAATACCACTCGAGTGTTGTGCGAGGATTGAATTGGCCGTACCTCAGCAGTCGTGCGTGGCACATATGCGCCGTCCTGATTGACACAAGTCTTGAAGAGTCTTCACCGGAGCGACTGAGTGGCTCGCTGCGGGAAGAAAAACAGGCGTGACCCCGAACGTCCTTCAGTCGGAGGCGAGAGATCGTTGTAATAGCGCGGCGGTCGGACGGGCAATAGCCAATAATCACAAGTCATGATGGAGAGCGCGATTTGTCTGATGAGTCCTGTTTTGAAATGAGATTTGAGTCCTCGCAAATGTATATTCAATTTGTGAAGGATCGTCATTTATACAACCTCCTCTCCCTCCAGTGAACTCCGGAGTGAGGCGGAAAAGAAGCGGGATCGCGGCGGAAATCGAGGCGGTTGTTTCTATCGGAGAACAATGTTTGACTCGGAGACGGAACATGTAAACACAGTTCGGTATACAGGAGAGGCAGGGTCTCGTGAATGCAGACAATGAGCCTCCGTGTCAAAACCAAATAGAAAGAGTCCAATCCTGACTGCGTTTCTGCATCGCGGAACACTAATGGAACCGGCGGAGATAAAAATTAAACTTCCATGTCCCCTCCGTACAGGTGCAAACACCTCGGGAGAATGAGGTCGAACCGATTCATTTTCCAAAATTCTCGGTGAGACTAAAAGCCACTAAGCAGACAGTGTGAAATCTGATTCCCCCTGCCAAAGCGCATGAAATTGGTTGATTTTGTTTACTCTTTGTTTATCAGCACTCTCCTGTCTTTCGTCTCATTCTCTTGCCAAGTTTCCGATAGCATGCTTGATATTAAGTAGGCTGCAAATTAATGGCTCCTGACATAATAAACAGAACTTAATACTGTTACTTCAATTTGGTTTTTGGCATAGCCTGTGGGTGTGTATGTAATTCGATTCATGAAAGTTGGCAGTGGGCTGGCTTTTAATTTAAGCTTGTCAATACCCCCAGTTAACATTGAACAACAACAGAGAGATTATTGTATATATAATTGGGATAACATATTTATGCATCTTTCTAAATGTATTATATCAATAATGAGTTCATTTGCATGTAAAAGGATGACTGTAGATCTTTCCCTAAAAAAGGGAAACATATTTCATGCCTGTAATTCACATTTACGGCGATATTGATCCAGTTTCTGGAGTAAAACTTCCTGCCTCTTCCCTGAAATAAGCACTGGTGCTGGTAATGCTATTATTAGTAAGTAAGTAAAGTAAGTAATTTATTTATTTTTCAAAGTGTCATGCACCAAAAGGTGCCCAGCCCGCATGGGCTTACAAGACACTGCAAACATAACAAACAAGAGCAATAACATAGTGAGAGTGAAAGAACAAATATAATACACCCCCATACATGTCAAACAATGTCAAACCAAATATGAACACAATCCTGCTCCTTAGACATTACAGCTATAAAACATAACTTAGGCACATCTGAGACACAGACTGTGCCTTTAACACATCAACCATAAAGCACCCTCCTATGCTGTTGGTAGGAGAAAACACTTTGTCTGTAAACAGGTACTGAAGTTTACATTCATCAGACATAGAAAACAAATCAGGACACTATTACACTTGGTAATTATTTCCCAGAATATCATTTCTTGGATGACTATATGCCCTGGGTCTGACCTCAACAGCATCATCCACTGATTTCCTTTTAAGTCACCAGGTCAGTGGTTGTCCAATGGCGTCAATTAGCTTTTGAATTATGGCATTGTGTCAGGAAAATATGTTTCTCTGCACAGTGACTATCCATACAATATTTACTATAGGGATAATGCCACTGTAGGCTCACTAAAGGCCTAGTATTCATTATTCTCTGAGTGGGTCACGCACCCTATTGAGCTATGCTATTGCACCCCATCCACCTATTGTAATGAAAGTTGAATGGAGCATAGTAATCTGCAACAAGGGACCAATGTTATTGGAAAATAATCCATTCACCTTGGCTGAAGTGAGCCCATTGAATTTCTACAGCGTGACATGACAACGCCTGCATTCATTCTTCAAAATAATGTTTCTGTTTACAAAGCCTTCCCTCCTTTAGCCTTTTCCAGGATGCTGAGCAGGCATTTTCCACAACCCTATGCTTCCACAACATCTGACAGAAGACAGTAAGAATGCTTAGATTTTTTTTTTTAACAATTGCTGTACCTGTGTGTGAGGGATTATGCATGCCTCTAGGATCTGGGACGGCGGGTGTGTGACATTTTTTGTGCGGCTTCTTCAAAGGCTAGGCCATGAATATCTACATGACTGTTAACTCAAATGCCAGAGCAGCAGTTTGTCAGTGAACCGAGTCCCGGCTAACAAAATGAGTACCTCACCTGACAAAATCTGCTGAGTGCTACATCACAAGCAGACAGCAGGTGGTCTAATGCAGACTTCGACGGTAGATCTCGCTTTGCCTTTCAAGACTATTTAATGGCCCATAGAGCAAAAGTAGCCCGGCGAAGACATGCCATAAGGTGAATGGCGGATGAGAAAAAGAGGGACAGAGAAGGCTGACGCAAGCCTCGGTGTCAAAAGCCAGTCAATTTCACCGGACCTGCCCCACTGAAATCTAATTTCATGGTGGTTTCACCATGCACCGTCCTCTAGTCATGGTGCTAATCTAATATCTCAGCCTTTAGATTGCTTTATGTTGCTACAGCTCCTATTTGGAATGGTTCAGTGTTAGTGTAATAATGCAGTTTCAATTACAGAACTTACATGCTTTTTATATAATTGTTGCGGGCCGTTCGGTGCGGCGAGCTTGGACTCGATCGACCCCACGCCGCGCAGTCGTTCTGTTACGGCAAAATGGCTTTTTGGTAACAAGATGACGTTCCTCTGCTGCAGAATCTAGATTCACCAATATACAGTGGAAAGATATATACACTAGGGATGGGACGATATATTGAAATTCAATATATATCGCAATACAAAAATGTGCGTATCGTGAGGCAGAAAAATGAATTGTGATATCAGCTCCATGTTATTCTGCTGTAGTAATCACAAATGAGACGCTTGACCATCACAGTTTCACAAGCTCTCCATCCAAATTATATTATCTGCACTTTGTAATGACATGTTTAAATTGTTGTTTACATTCTAGCAAGCCAATGGCATCGCTAGAAAGATCTGTGGCTCAGAAATAAACATAATTCTGCACAGTCAGTCTTTGTTGTCATTGACAACACAGTACTGTACTGACCTCCACTCCTCACAGAGGTCAGGAGAAAGGCAAAACACCAAAGCAAGTCCACAGAGCTCGATATCCTATTTTTCTTCTGTCCTTCCACTTAGAACCAACCACTTTTCAAGTGCATCCATGCTATGCCTAAAATAAAAGCACTACAGGGGATCGATTGATACCCATTGATTGCGACAAGATATTTAGTTCATCCATCCAATTAACTCAGGTCGGGAAAAAAAAAGCAGAAGTCTGGACCAGGTTCTTTTTTCTTCTATCTCCGAGCAAGCTATATAAACAGACCCTAAAGAATAAGCCGGCGGTTTGGTGAGAAAACCGCCCAGCGTGTCAGTTCAGCCAAATCGATTCAGCGTGGATTTCTCTGTAACCCCCTTCTGCAAAACACATTAGAGCACTTTGATTTGAAAGAGAGAAGAAACAAAGTCTCTGCAGACTTTCGCCACTCCGTACTTCCTCTTTCATCCGAGGCTTTTAATAAATTAAGAGAACGAGCTCGATAGTCGCTGTATGGATGCCCCACAATTTCAAGGATGCAGTGTTTACCCCTGGATTTTATTCTCGTCAGGGTGTAAAAGCCATCATGGGACACTAAAACTCTCCATTGAATCCCAGACTGATGAAATTATTTTAGTATTAGCAGCTCTTTAAGGCAGAGTGACCCACCACACCTATTCTCTAGGATACATAAATGAAGAATTAATTTCCAAAAGACATCCCCAATCTGTAGCTGTGGTCAGGGAGGAACCTCCATCATATCAGAGGTGAATAACACTGACTGGCGGATATTAAATAAAAGACCAATAGAAACACAATGTACACAAGGATCCTCACGAGGTCTGCATATGGGATAAAGAATAAAGAAGTTGCTTGCTCAACTCAAAACTCTTCTCGATGCCCTCAGGGTGCAGACTCTTGTGCATACAGATTCAAAAAAGGAGGGAAGTCCGCGCTACCAAGTGAATTACAAATGTTTATTATAACGCATAGCAGCAGACGAAGGAACAAATGTGTTCCAGCACTCGGTTTCCCATCAGGGGAATTTATTTGGTAGTGCGGACGTCGCTTTGTTTTTGAAATCTATCTGCATACTGGAGCCAAGCAAAAGTCATTTAAAAGTATTATGTAAATGCTGGAATTGGCCTTGCTCCTGCAGACTCCTGTTGTTTGTATTATATAACTATGTGTTGCCTACTGTACTTGGACTGAAGGGTGATAGTTGGAAAAACCTGCTGTTAGTTTACATTACATAAATGGCAATACAAGAGTATGCAGAGTATTACAAGAGTATCTGTTTATGTTTGTAGCGCAAAAAGAAGGGTAGAGGTGTTATGCAATTATGTGATACCAGTGGCAACTGCCTTTTGCTGCATGCCTTCTGTGCAGCAGTACAGTAGATGTGTGCCTTATAACCAAGCTGCTAGATTTAGTAGTTATTTATACATACATTCAAATAATGTCCATCAATAAAAGTTATGTATTTTGGCAACCTTCAGAATAGGCTTGGCCCGATATTTGATAATATCGAATATCGCGATATTTTCCAAACAACAATTACTATTAATATTAACCTAGAAATTTGATGTAATTTAGAAGAAATAAAAAACACAAACAAATAAAACCGTCCACCCCCCCACTCGGTGATAATATAGTTTATCGCGATATTTTGGAGGGACACCAATGCAATATTACATTCTGGATATCGCTTAAACTGTTCGGAACTGTTACTACTGTGTATTAACACAGAGACTGGGGATAATGAATCACACATGAGGTCAAAGAACCAAATACAAACTAAGTTTCAAAAGGACATTTGGGCATCAAAATGTTCTGTGTCATAAATGTTAAGTTATCCATGGGAGAAGAAGTGTCTTTGGAACATTTTCTTCTGTTATTACCATATACAACATTATATAATAATGGAAAATGCTACAGTTCTGTGTTGATTTTCTCTTACAAGGGGATTGTGATTTGAGCTGCACAAGACACAATCAATTTGCCTTTTCCCAGTGTTATCCCAAAGTGTTACAAACTGATTTGGGAGCAGCGTATCTCCAGGGTCACTGTGTACAGACAGTATTATGCCTGTAACTTTGATTTGCCTTTAGAGCAGATATTACCTACAAACCAATCCCACCACTGAGGGATTGCTCCTTTTGAATTCTTTTTAATTCTTTTTTTTTTTTTTTTTTACAGAGATTTGAGGCACGGGGAAGGAAAACGAATAAAGAAAAAGAAGAAAAAAAAAAAAAACCCTGCCATTTCCAGTGGGATTTCTCTCACAAAGCTTCTTTTCACTCAGAAGCCGAGCACGGTAGAAGAAAGTAAAAGATAAGCACTTTGATAGTCTTCTTACGGCCTCATGAAAGGGTACACGCAAAGTTTCTATAACTTTCCCAGCGTGGCGCGACCTCAGCGCGGTGTTGTCTCTGTGTAAAGGGATTATTATAGGTCATTAAAGCGCCATTGTGTTGGGGACAGGTCAAACGTTTAGGTCAGAGCCTCGCCGCACCGAACTATTTTTCTTACTTTTCATTGCTTAAGCTCTCCGACAAAGTGAAACATTTTTTTATTAAGCTGCAGGCTTTCATTTTGGCTCTGGTTTGTTAATCAACCATGTAATTGTTTTTAATTGGATAAATCATTCAGTCTAATTCAGTTAGTAATTACAGCTGTGCTTTGTTCCTCTCACCAGTGCGGTGGTGAAGGAGCATTTCTGTCGCTGCTGCTTTGTGAGAATGTGGAACACACTCGGAAGGCCCAAACGCATTGGACGCGACTTAGATGCACTCTGTCTGACACTTCTGGTGCAGTGCAGGCAGGAGATTTGAAGCATCAACACCAAGGCATCATGATGGGTAATATATTTTATCCTGACATAAATTCTATAACCTGTTTTATAGTCTGCCCATAAAATTTCACAAACTAGCCAACTTGACAAGCTGCCAATGGGCACTAATTAACAAAATCCAAAAACACCCTGTAATATATGACTGCAAATTAGAAATTGATCATAAATATGTGTCATAACACAGACACATTTATCTTATAAAGTTGAGAATATGGAATTCTGGAAAAAAAAAAATGCATCGTGCCCATCTTGCCTTTTTCCTTTTGTGCTGCGGCTCATAAAAATGGAACCGAAATTGAACAGTTTGCCTGGCTCCGTTCATTTTCTATGAGAAGGCAGTGCAGTGCATGCTGGGATAGCGTATAGTGCGAACCAAGCATGCAACGTGGGGAAAGAGGTGGGACAAAAGTTGAATCCAGTGAACTTTTAAGTTAACTATTTTTCATCAAGTTAGAATATAATTACCTGTGCAAAACAAACACTGAATATCAAAATATCTGGGTTGGACAAAGTTGATTGGCTCCCACTCGCTACCACTCGTCCACACGCCCACAAGTGACCAATGAGGGCGCAGCTGTGGCTCAATTTGTTGTGTAGTGCATGCTGGGATAGCTTATGCTCGCCATGTAAGAACCAATCCATATGGCCAAAGAAGAATCTTGATTGCGCAATGCTTCTAGTGGCTTTCACCCACTTTCTCATTACCAGGAAGTAACAAATTAAAAAACTTAAAGTAGAAACCTGTTCTCACTTTCATGCCACTCACTGCTATTGACACTAAATTTGCATGTGTAAATTGTATCATTAAATGTGCAGGAGACAAACCTTTATTGATCTCCAGGGGCATTCCAGCAAAAGTAATAGGACATAACAGGGAATTTTATATAAACATGCTGTGTCATTTTAATAAACATGTTACATAGACTGTATTGGTGGTATAAATATGTGCTATATGTATCTATATAATACATAAATATAAGTATGTATAAACAGAACAAAATAAAAAATATCAGAATGTACATGGTAGGAGTACACTATGAAAATATAAGTATATGCTGAATACAATATGAGAGATAATGTGAAAACTTAAAGGACTACACCATCTTTTTGGGAGTTTGGCTCATTGGTCAATCATCTCTGTTTCTCTAGATAGCTCTGTCCAGTGCATGCTAATTCTTTTTTTTTTTTCGTAGGCGATTAGCATTGTCCAAAGTATGAAGATAAACCTTTTAGTAATCCAAAGTTGGTATTGTTTTTATTCTATGGCCTGTAGATTCATAACTTCTGATGTCAGTCTGGATCATTAGTGGAGTCCATTACAGTTCAACAGCACAGAAACTGTCTGGCTAATTTGCTCACTTCCTGTGTAAACAAAACAAGTTATTTATTATTATTTTTGTTGAATTTTATGTCTATTTTACCAATCCCCTAAACAAGCCTGGCAGGTTTAGACATGTCATTAAAATTAACTAACCATCCAGGCATAGAACTACTAGAAGTTTTCTCACTTTTAGGATAATGACAATCGTCTACGATTACTTAGCATACTGTATGCTAAAGCGTTAGCATGCGCATCGGACAGAGCTATCTACCAGAGACACAGAGATGACTTTGGTGCCAATTCTCTTGTCACAAATTGGGTAAGTTGACCAGTGAGTAGTTCTTTAAGGAATTGATATGTGAATTTAGAGGAATATGATGTGCAAATGTGTATTGTATTCACATTAAAGTCTAAAGAAGGTCATACGTATGCACAGAAAGTGTTGTGGTGTGTAGATGTGTTATAACAATCTATACACCTTATCAAATGTACTCACTTTACAGATGTAGATAGTATAGAATGTGTCATTTGGATATGTGCAATACTAGACGCTGACTGCACTAAGGGGTATTTTGTGGTTCAGTGTTATGAAAGAAAGCCTGTTTGGGTGTAAAAACTCCAGCTAATATTCCACAATTCCCAATATCAATCTCCCTTTTATTGTCACAGTCAGGCAGCTCCAGGCTATGCCAGTTGATGCCATCACAGATGAGGGCTTTGGCTCGTTTTGATTCCAGTTTAGGGAGAGATTAGTTCATCATTTCTTATGGTCTCGGTCTAAACTGTCCAAGATCATAAGAACATGATCATAGGAATGGATTTTGTTTCAGGATGGGCTTTCCCTCTGAGCTTTATTGCATTTTCAAAGAAAAGCCAAAGACTTTACATTGTTGCTTGCTGCCTGTCTGTGTGCTGAGACAGAGCTTTCAAAGACTACTAAATGTATTGTATTTTTAGGGATCATACAGGAATAATCGTACAGGAATAACGAGAAAGGGGGAGATTGGTCAAATTTCACTCACTTGTTTTTTACAGTTTGTCAAGGGGGGATTCTGTCAAGGGGGGATTCACTTCATTTTGGCAGACAGACAGGCACAAATACTTTAATATTTAAGATATGATTAAAAACAGTCTACTGGAGGTGCCTGCCATGCTGTTGTTTGACAGCTGTCTCCTTTGTAAATACTGTGATTTCTTATGTTTTCTAATCGGTTGCTGAATAATGCATGTGAGTCAAATTTATGTTAGGGATTACGTGGAGGTACGTGCATTATAATTCTATATACTGTATATTTTAATGATCTGTGTGAGTAGTGAGGCTGTAATAGTGTTTCCTTTGATGTTGTGTGATCTATAATGTCATTGCAGGACATTAACACTAGAAAGGCCAAACCATGCTGAATTGGTTTTGCATTTTAGAATTGAAATATGAAATATGAAAATGTCCCTTCATGTCTTTTCTTAGACCTGTTTCTCTACAAACCAATACTGTTAAATTTGCTCAATCATGCAAATACTGTTTATAACTGCATTTACCCCTGTCAATTGACGGCTTGTTGGACTTCTCTTAGACCCCAAAAATTCACCTGCCTTACCAGTATTAAAATATTGTTATTCATACTTTCCTCACCATCCTGGTTTTACACTGTTCCCCATCTTTGTGACTCATCCAAAAGTTGTCGAGTCATCTAGACAGATGGACCCAGCACACACCCAATAATGATTGATGAAAGATGTTGGAGTGAAATTATAGGTGGGATAAACATGGGGCAATGGTTTGACAAATAATGAATTTGGTGCCCATAAATCTTTAGAGATAGATGGATTACATTCAACGGAGTAAACCCGGAATGCTAGCTGCACTTCAATTTCTTCTTGAGATTCACAATGGTTATGCCTATGAGCCCAAGGTAATCACATGGAGTCCAAAGAACTAGGGATAAGATAATTGAGTTCCACACCGCATACTGAGCATTCGTTTTGCTTGCGGTAATGGAAGACAAATGCTTGTCACATTCCCCATTGAGTATCCCACATCCTGGCGATAACAATTTTCTAATACAGGGAAAATCAATTCCCATGTACATTCTGTATGGGAGCACAGCACAAATGAGGCTCTATGTCTCATGTCATCGATCCGCTATCCAAGGCCTCCCTCCAAATCATTCTTTTAAGCCCCGAGGTCGATTTGACTGATATTCTGTTTGCCCAAATTACAAGGACGCTCTCATTTGTATACAATTTCGATTGAACAGCTTTTCACCTGACATGTGGTTTGTTTATTGTTTTCCACCAATGGATATGTGGCTCAGCAATAAAGGTCAAGATTGTTAGCAGCGGCTTGCTGCAGCAGGGTTTTAGGGTTTGAATGGCTGCTACCAGTGGATATCTGGTGAATTCAGTCATCATGTCCAGCATAGCTGTCTTGAAAAGCAACCCATGCTAACACTAGGCAACATTTTTATTTAAAAAAATATCGGCCGAAATCACAACATAGCACTGCAACAGAGAAGAGCGCCCATCCTCACTAATTGAGACATCGTAGATTCGCCCTATTTGCCCAAATACAATTCTGGTGTTGGGTATTTACACTTCTCTAGCTATATGAAGTGACAAATCAAAATTCTGAGTAAAATCCAATGTGTCTCCTAAACAGCAGTGAGCAGTGCTCCGTCCAGAGAAAGCTGGACTCACCAATGTTATATCTTTTGCCTCATTTGACTCTTGGGTACCCTTCGGTATAAAGACCGGCTGGCTGGTATTAAGGTTCAGTCATTTGGAGCCGCCAACATCCAAAGTCGCCTAGTGCAGCTTTAGGTTGAGGTATATTTGGTATTCATGTGAGTGCAAACATATTAATCCTTTATTTTAACAAATCGGTCTTAACGATGTGACATCAAGGCATGCATAGTTGAACGTGTACTGATCACTCGCTCCTGCTATCCTCTGTTGCCTTTAATTGGCTTTAGATATTTGCCAGTTACTTAGAAACAATGAAGCCTAGAGGTTTGCTGTTTATTTGGTGAAAGTAGATTCAAAGGGTAATTACTCATTTAACAGAGTTGCTAGGACACTGGAAACCAATCTCTAGACCGGCTTCTCCCAAGAGGAAAGTCACAAGGCGTGAATATACTGTGCCCCAAATATGTCGCTAAGACGATGATGATGTCCCTTTTTAAGATACTGAATTCCTTGTCACCATGTTGTCCATACGTAATGATGTGCACTGACAGTTTTATGTTAGAAGACAATAACAACATGTGCTGTTACAACTAAATTTGTAGAACAATAAAATGTGTCCAGCACGTCTCTGCTAAGTAAGCAGAGACGTTTCCTTAAGCTCAAACATACTTCTGTGAAGATACACGTAAGATGGACTGTGTCTTGACGCCGTGCATGCGATCAATCAAGACGCAAATTTTCCCAGCTGTTTCATCTGTCCGCGTACCGTAGACTATAGCGCTGCGGACGTGATGTGTCGTTCTCGCAATGAATCTTGGTGCTTCCCCTTTGTTCTCGTCTGCCAAGTCTCCATCTGATGCATCCTCGACCGGCAAGTAAACCTCCAGGACCTTCATCCGTCCTCCATCCATGCGTTCTTTTGTTTTGGAATCGTGCTTCGGTGGGTACATATTACCTACAACGTGTCATGGAAGACCCAAGAGTGCACAAGAACACATATTGCGTTCCTGAGGGAGTTCAGTGGAGACAGAACTTTAGAATGTTCCAAAGACCTTGTTGGAACTGTGTGAACTACTGTGTCCAATGTGTCCCCAGGATGTCCCCGTCCATGCTCCTGTGCTCCTGATGATTTGCACTGTATATTGTATTTTATTTATTCATTTTAAGATAATTTTTTGATGTTTTTGCCTTTATTGGATAGGTCACAGAGAGACAGAAATCATTGGGGTAGAGAGAGAGAGGGGGATAACGTGCCACAAAGGTCCCAGGCTGGATGTGAACCCAACAGCGTGGTTACAAAGTACGCATCTTAGCCAACTGGGACACTTCCTTGTGTACGTATTTTGTAAGAGTCTGGTGCTAGTAGTGCAAGAATTAATCAAGGCGCCCACATTGGATGGGACACACAAAATTGTGTGGTGCTTTGAAAATGTGCACCACATCCCTCAAATTATAGGCTGCAGACAGAACGCACATACCTGTCCTGCTGCCTTCATATTGCTATAGGGATTTAATTTACTGAAAGGAAAGGCCGTCACACATCCTACAAACAGTTGTGGATGACAGATATTGGTAAAAATCAGCCTTTAATCTAACCCAGTATAGACTCTGCCTTACTCGCTTTATTGCCTTAATCACATTAAAATTGCAATTTTTATGTCCATGTAAATAAGTCTACTGGTTGACGAATTTAAATGAAAGTGAAACAGGCAAGCGTAACAGACATGAAATGGGTTTATGTGATTTTGGAGGTCTATGTAGGTGCACCTTCACCATTGAAAGCCACGAAAATAGCACAGAATGCCTGCGTCTGTGCTAAAACGTAGTCTGAGGAGGCAGAGGCTCTAGTGCGCTCGCCGTGCATTTCGGCTCAAGCGATGCCACAATATGACCAAACAGGCACAGGCGAGAAGAAATCTGCTTGCAGCCAACAAAATGACCACTTCGCCTGGCACAAGGTCACTGCCCTTGATCTGCACCAACATGAAAAAAGGGCCAGGAGAGTGTGAAAATCAACATGCCAATATGCCAGTTCTTCCACACCCATCAGAATTAGGCTAATTGAACACTTTAGATAGTTTTGAACAGCCGCCCAGAGCCAGATGAGCTCTATGAGTGAACATACAATTGTCCAATCAACACTTGTCAACTCCTAATCGTCACTGAAAAATCAACCGTTTTTAACACTGGAGAATTTGCTGTGCATAGATGCACATCAGAATCAGAAATGTGTGGTTTCTTGAAACTCTAACCCAAAAAGAAACATACTACCTAACTAGTTAAATAATCAAAGTTTAAATCTAAACGTAAGGAACAGAAATAAAACACCAAGTGTTGCAATGAATAACTAGCAAATAAAGGCATCAGAAAGACATTAAGGGAGCGTTTTGACTTAATGGCATTCCAATAGAGGGGCGCCATCCAACAGGCCTTGGGAGTCAATTAGTGAGTTTCTAATAGCTTCACATTAATTCACAGCAGCATGGTCCTTCATTTTTATGACTGATCAATTCCAACTTTTCTGTGTAAAAGCTCGGCTGCCATAGAATCTCAGCATGCCAGTTTATTTAGTGTAGTCCGTCAATTAGCGACAAAAATCCATATTTAATTACAGAAAAAGGAAAATATGGCAAATACTTGGTTTGTAAACATTTCAGTCTGTTTGATACTGTATACACAGTCTTTACATCTGTTTTATATTATATAGGTATTCTGTTTTAAAGTGTAGACATATTCTGTTTTAAATGGAATATATAGTCTGGTTTATATTATATATATAGTCTGTTTTATAGTCTATACATATTCTGTTTTAAATGTTATACATAGTCTGTTTTAAATTGTATACACAGCCTGGTTTATATTGTCTACATAGTCTCGTATTGTATATAGTCTAGTCTGTTTGATATTGTAGACATATTCTGGTTTATACTGTATACAGTCTAGCTGACACAAAATTGAAAGCTACTCTCAATGTCAGAATTTTTAATATTAATATGATGTATCCAACTCTAAGTTGGGAAGTCAAGGTAAAGGTGAAAATGTTCAAAAGGTTTGTTTCAGCTGGGATGTGATTCCACAAATAAAACACACAATGGATAATTTAATTACGCAACATGACCACATAATTAATGCCGACACACTTGATATGTCAGGACATTTTGCCCAAATTTCTGACTGTCCACAAAAAAATCCCTCTTGCCATTTTTAATTGTGCGGAAGTAAGCTCTTTACAGGTAATTACAACAACAATTATCCTGTTCAATGGTTCATTATGGCTCCTACCAGCCGGCTATTAAGGGCAGATTATGGCGAGGTAGAAATACATGAATGCCAATGAGCTTAGTGTCACTATGGAGACCACTGGTGGTATTGATAATAACCAGCAATTATGCATAGATGGAGAGGCAAGGTCAACAGCCCCCCTATAATCTGGCTCTGTCTGTAAATTTGTTTGGCAGAGAGGCTTCTAATTTTGGATTGTGTGCATTCTGTTTCAGAATTGATCAATAATAGTGCAGGGAATGAACTTTGTTATCTCCGCCAAGGAGGTTATGTTTTCGGTGCTGTTTGTTTGTTTGTCTGTCTGTCTGTCTGTTAGCAGGATTACGGAAAAACTACTGGCCCAATTATCATGAAACTTCGTGGAAGGGTGTAGCACGGGCCGCGGAAGAACCTTGGAAGGAAGAATAATAGCACGAACCTTGGCGGAGGTCTGTGGTATGTGTCTCCGAGTGCCCTTCTAGTTAAACATGACATGATGATAATACTACATTTTCCCTTAGAAAAGTCTTGCTTGTGAAACCGTCTACCTGGACTCTTCATCTTTAGAAAAGTGTGTTGTATGAAAAAGTTGTTTCCCCTAAAAAATGTATTTCCCTAAGGCAATCTGTTTTGCCTCGATTTCACACCACGGAAGAAAATAACAAAATCATTTCAATTTTTGTGGATTGTTTTCCCAGCACTGTCTTTTTTACCAACATTTCACAAGATTACAATGAATGAAAGCAGCCGAACAAAAGTAACATAGATGCCTCATAACGAACAGAGATCTCAGTTGCTTCTTATCTCAACCCACAAGCGTCCATTGATTCTACATGGAAGATGTCTGTATATATTAGTCTACTTGTAATTTGTTATGCACATCCCCCCCCCACCCCCCCTTCAAAAAACAAAAAAAAACAGCAACACACACCAAGGACAAAGCAAGGCCAGGGAAACTTTTTTACGGGGGCTAAAAAGTTGGGCACAACAGAGTGCAAGTGGAGTATTCATGATGGAGAATATTTGACACGAAAAACCTAATGGATACAAGAAAGGAACTGCATCCTTGAATGTCTGATGTGAATTAAACTGTGTAGAATCCCCATTAAATTGATTGCTGCACCATCACAGTCCTTCGGCAAGGGATGGAATGAACATGAATAAATAACAGCAGACACAGCAGCTCATGCACAGCCAGGCAACCTCCTCTGAAAATAAATAGTGAAAAGGTTCTATTTAACATAAAATCCAACTTGAGTTTCAACTGTTTTTTTTCTGCCACACATGAATAATCCAGCTACATTTACATGTTGTAAATGTAGGGGCAAAACATTTATTTATGCTATAATGTTCCTCATAGTGCCTCCTACACCAGGTGATAGCATTATTATTATTTTTTAATTTTGCCGTTTGATTGGTCTATAGGCCCTGCGGTAGCCATTTTGGATGTCAGTGAATATACATTATTGCTTGTACATGCAATCCTGACCCCCTGACAAAGGCTATTGCAGCCAACATGCATTTAATATTAAAGCTTTGTAAATTGTTCTGCGAGAGTAGATTAATTTTTCATCCCTTTATCTACCGTAGGGGAACACCAAGGTTATGAATTCTCTGAATGTAATATGACTGACCAGTTCAGTTTCAGTGCACATATCTAAACTCAGGGAACGCTTCTACAGTCTTTAAATGTAGAAGCAAACAAAAAGCAAATGGCATGCAGCTCCATTCCCAAGGCCCTTTCCATAGGAATATAATGAGAAAACAAACCACAAATCCACTGTGGACCCGTGGAGTGTCACTCTGGAGAGCCGAGCCATTTCAATATCTTCTGCTCGCTGCTTTGTGTGACTTGGTATGACAGAGGCGCTTTTAGCGGCTCATCTTAAGAGCGACTTTTTATTTCTGCACGGCATCAGAAGGACATGTTTTCTGTATGAAGTAATACGAGAGATGTATAGCAGTCGGGATAGCCTGTCTCTGTTTATAATAGATATTGAGTACTCTATGGCATACCGAAGTTGTGCACTTTTGCAGCGCTGTGTCGTTGACTTATTTATATCATACAGTACATGCGTGCATCGGGTCAAATGTTCCGCTGAATGCTGGAGCAGCTCAGGAATGCCTCAGGCTGAGCCATTGGGGAGGACTGCTGTACGTTTCACAGCGCAACAGAAACTGGAAGAAGAAAAAAGATGCAGGCTACTCAGGATTCTACAGCCGCCTTGAGTGAAAAGGTCAAAGGTTAAAAGGTAGAAGTTGACCATCCACATTTAAAGAGTTACATGCTGAATTTTTAAAGTGATGCAGTATTTCAGTGATGGCGAGCGTTTAGAGTGCTGCTACAGTCGACCATCAAAATCAGCTGCCCCAGGAATTCAAACGACGTTCCCTTAACCTAAAATACTGTAATTCTTACCATCATGATCTGTGTCAGGATGTGTGCCAGAATATAACATCTGTAATGCTTAATAACATCTTTAATACTGTGTGCCAGTGACGGGACGGACAGAAAAAAGGCTGACCATGGATCTGTAAGCTCATACACGTTTGCCTTAAAGGCATACTCAGCAGGATTTAGCATAAACTCATCCAAAAATTATCCTACTCAATCATTAATTATGGCCCATTAGTAGGCTAGTGTGTGACAGTGTGTGTGTCTGCAGAGAGCCTGCCTTCTGCCTGGATTTTATTATTTCTGAATGTTCAGGACGTTTCCGGGCATCAACCTTTTGGCAGCAGGTGTGTCCGGCTGCAACCAAAACCACTGCTAAATCGTTTTATATCTAAAGGCCTTGCTGGCTGCGGTAGAGGTCCGAACTCTTAAACAGAGCACCTGGTCAGAGCTAGTGTGTGTTGTGAGCTGGCAGCTAGCTACCGTTAGCGTAGCTTCGTTGCAGTAAAAAAGCTGATAGCTAAGCTAACCGACACCTTTCCAACAGAACAGAGGCCAAATCTGCGTCATCCTCTCCTTAAATACTCTCCAACAGGTGAAAGCAAACCCCAGATTCACTCTCATTTTGGAACGAGCCTTGTCTGCTTAGCGTTTTGCCTCGCTGTAGCCTAGTTTTTTTATTGGTTTTTACAGTTCTGGCAACGGCAGGGAGGTGGGGTCAACTTTGAAAGTTGTAAACTACAAACTACAAAAATCTGGAATCAATATGGTCTGCAAGGTCAAAGTACTAGAGCGATGTAAGAGACAAAATATAGGTCCAAAATCTCTGAATTTATCCTTTAGATTACCACAAAAAAGTAATCTGAGTAGGCTACTGTAACGTGTTAATGCGGTACCCCCAACACTAACGAGCAAACAATGCAGTGTAAAGACAACAAGGTTACTACTCTTCCATTTACTTTCTAATTTCCTACAATCTCTTTTGCATGAGTCTGCTCGTTGAACCATAGAAAGCCTTTGATACTGTGTTTTTTTTTCGATTTAAAGGAGCAACATCATCTAGAGCAGCCAAGCAAATGATGTTAAAATATACAGCTAAACTCTCGGGTATACTGTCAGAAATTGAATCAGGACATAGACGATTAAAAACAATTCTGAATTTACTAGCAGTTTATCGCACGGCTGTGAAGGCAGGTAGGAGAGATCATGAAGGAGATCAAGAGGGAAAAGGGCAGGGAATGATAAAAATAATGCCAAGATTGTCAGAGATGAATGACTCAATTTCAAAAGTATGTGTTGGTCCCGTTACAGATTGTGTGAGGTTAAAGGATTCAATACGATTTGAACATTCTTGACCAAAATTATTATTTGCAGTTAGTAGAAGTGGTTATAGTTGAGTTCATCTGTTTCAGCTGTTTGAAGTTAGCGAATGCTAACTTTTTTTCTCCACTAATGGTAGGCTAAGCTACATTAGTTTTTAGCATTTAAGGGGCTATATTAAGTTAAAGGTACCTGCTTGAAGATGCTTACCAGCTAGGTTTGCTAATATGCAGATGTTGACTAGAAGAGCTAGCAAGCACAATCTTTGATAATGCCGCATTAACCAAACAGCAGCTTTCATTTGAGTTTGTCCCCCACCATGACCAGCGAGTCTGGGTGGAAATTACACAAATTAGGTAGAATGGCCTCATTTAGTGAGCAGAATGAAAGGACAGCGATCCATCGTCCTCCCCCAAGTCCACTGTGGGGGACCATCACCCACACATGGGTCTCAACAACATTACAACTGAATTGTAGTAAATGTTACTTTTGGCATAACTCTTTAAAGGTACATGCCAAACACAGGATGGACTTTAAAGCGGTCTTTGGTTTTAATGCGGTGTGTATCCCTACTAATTGGCTAATATGTGTGGGAATTATTCACTGTAACCTTTGTTTGATTAAGTTCATTCATCTTGTCCTGCCAGCACTCCCTTTTTAATTTCACTGCTCCCTGACTGCATTGGTATGGTTCATGACCTTGATTTAGATCAGTTTTTTAATGAAGCCATATTCCAGTTATAGAAATTGTTTCTCCCACTCCACCAATTTCTGTTTTTTTTTATTGATTTCTCTAAATATCTCTGCACTTTTCTCTCTCTTTCCCTTTTAAAAGCCGGAAACTTAAATGCCATGCCAAACTGTTTACGAGGCTTGTGAGCTTGCAGTGCAATACATTCTTTTGAAAACAGTTCCCAGTGCAATGTTTATGATTTCAATTCGGATTTAATTTGGTTGAGGTTTGAAGTTTTTGATTAATCAGTCGATTTAACAGCTCAAGTCTATGGCAGCTTTGGAATACGTGGCTTTGAAATAAAGCAAATAAGATCAATGACCTCCTCAAACAAAAAATACAGCTATGTTATTTTTCCATTACTCATGCTTGAACAGTGGAAATTATTCTTACTCACAATGTGGCACGCAAGTACTCTATCTCTACAGCCCCTGTGGCATTTCATAATGTTAAATGTCTATGATCTTTGTCACTGCTTTTTGCAGTACCTACTGGAGCTAAAATAATAAGTACCATAAAGACTTTTCTCTATGTTTTGGTGGTAGCCTAGAGCAGTGGTTCTCAAGGTGGGGTCTGGGGACCACCAGGGGTCCTTGAGGGGGTTCCAGGGGGTCCCCAGCAAACTGATTAATTGTTAAACTTCACCATTATTTCATTTACAAGAAGTTAACACAATTGGAGAATGCAGAAGAATGACTGTTTTGATCATAGTTTCTCTGTTATCTCTCTACCTACAGTACAGACAGTCATGGAAAACAAAATCATATCGAACAATAAAAATATTCTCAGATTTGGGTCCGAGAGACAAAATGTCATCAAATGGGGGGTTTGTGGCTCTAATGTGGGCTAAATTAGGGGTCTTTGATATGAAAAAGGTTGACAATCACTGGCCTAGAGGTTAGAGAAGCAGGCTGGGAAAGCCTGGGTGGGGAAAGTGAATGATAAATGTTTACACCTCCCTCAATAACTACTGTTGAGGTGCTGTTGAGCAAGGCACTGAACCCCCAGCTGCACCAGTGGAGCTGCTGAGCGGCCGCCAGTAGAAGACTGTGGTTGTACTGAATGAATGAATTAGTATGTGAGGTACTGGATCCATGAGGTATTTCACATAAAAAAAATCATACAATCATACAAACATATTTACTACCAACTAAATTGAATTGGATAGACTGTATTGTACTCAATGTACCCATCTCACTGTCTAAGGCCGTTCTTACTATTTGATCGATGCTGTGAAATCCATTCATTCATACAACAGGTAATATATGACAATCAATATTGCTAATCATGTATGTAGAGTAAGATTTACATCCGTATTATTTCTCATCAATATATTGACAATATGATTATGCTGTGTGCTACATTAATTCTGCCGATGCCCTTATTGTATAAGCTAACCTTCCCTTGAAATACACAGACATCAGTGAAACCAAGAACCACCGCGGTGCCAAGAGAGAAAAATGAGGCAACTGCATCATACGACATTCATATGAAGCAGCAATATACGTTTGAGGCTTTTCTCAGGACATCTCGCGGCTGACCATCCAAAACCGACAGAGAAGATAAAGAACAGTTTGAATAATGTTGTTTTTGTTGACCGTCATCTGGCCGCGGTGCTCGGCGCCACAGTTGCTTTTCTGTCTGTTCTCCTCATACGCTGGCACAGACACACCAGCGTGACTCCCAAAGGAAATGCCGCCATCGCAATAAAAAAATCAGCAAGTAAAATTTATGAATGGAGTGACACACTTCTAGGAAGGATGCCAATGACAATAGTGTTATCGACAGAATGAGAGTTAAGTTCCTCAGCGCTGATTTTGCTTATTGGAGTGATTCAAATCTGTGATGCTTCTCTTCACAGGTGAAAAATAGTCAACCTTTGGGTACTATGTTGTGATAGTAAAAGATTCCGAGCCGTACACATGAAGACACGGTTGCCAGTGTTGTTTAAACCAATATGCTTCGGACAATGGGAAAATAGATTTTGATGTTTTGCAGACACAATCATGAGAGCTGGACAAAATTGTTGTTTGAAGCAGGCTATTAACCTCAGTCGAGCAGATTAACCTCAGTGAGATGGCATAAAATAGACCCAAAAGAATACATAAAATTGAGATGAACTCAGACATGTTGAGTCACTCTGGTCCCTTCAGCCTGAGAGTTTGTTAGGAGTCTGCTCAAAATATTCTGACTCCTGTCTAACCTTTTGCAATTTGAATGCTAATAGGCCATGAACTTGGTTTTGCCTGGGCTTTTATTTGTGCAAGGGGAATTTAGAAAAGAGAAAAAGAAAAGGGAAACCAAGGACGCAAACTTTCAATCAAACATGCAGTCTGTATAACAGTTAAATAAGGTTACTGTGATCAGTAAAGTTGGATGCCAATGTTGAAAACAAAGCTAGGTGAAATTAGAATTATATTTTTGACTTTTTAGAATCCTGATGATAATGTTATTTTAAGGACTAGTTTGCTGTGTTGATTTCTCTGCAAAACTCTGCATGATTTGCATGGTTTATGCAAATTAAGTGCCGTGTAAAGAGACCTTTCTTCCTTATAACAAAGACTATTGTGCCTCATTGATATTTAGAAACAAATGAGCACCTTGCACAATGCTATTACTAGAGGCGTTCGTTTGGATTATGAGGATGAAGGTGATGCAAGACACCAGCTACAATTTGAGAGGTATTTATTCACAGCAAACACTTCTTTCCTTTGAAAATGTTTCAAAGAGCAACCGCTGGAAAAGTCATAAAATATAACTTTTTTCAACTATGTATCTGGAAAGAATAATCCAATCAATCAATAATGAGATTTACATTCCACATCAAAGAGTGAAAAAATTTGTTTGAGCTCACATGGCTTCTATATAATGAACAGCATTAATCCTGTGCTTAATTTCAACAATTTTCAAATTAAGTCTTGTGTCCACTTCTAGGAACAGAACCTGCCTGACTCAGTGATGTCAGGCAGGTGCTTAGCCTCTACCAGGTTAACTGCTTTGGATCAGGACCCATGAGACTGACAAGATTTTAATGTGATAAGTTATGACACATAGGGACTGACAAAATATTATTTGGTCAATGTGATAAATTAGGTCACCAAACTATCAGCTCAGAGGGAACATTGGTCCTGGTGCTCCCTGCTTTTTTTTTTTTTAGATTTGGTTTCCAAATAGATTTCTGGCAATTTGTTTGATCTTTGCTCTCCATTATAATGATACAAACTAGGAGATCAAACTTGGACTTGGCTGAGGACACTTAGAATGAGGTATGGCAAATGCAACACCTTGTTATACCCAACTGATGTCCATGGCTGAGTGTAAAATTGGCTATAAGTGCCAGTGTGCCCAGTTTGACACCCACTTCGCACTCGCTCACATTCAGTAACAGCTGCACAAGGCATGCCTTTTTTCACTCCAGCTGTGTACTTTTTCCAACATCACTGGCAACAATTCCCTGCTTTAATAAGAGTGATCATAGTTTATCCAGATTGTAGCTCTGTGTTTTGCCATATTAATTGGCTATGCGTGTACAGATGTTAGGCTTAGTAGTCTACATAAACAGTAACCGTTAAGTAACCATTGTTTTCTCAATAATACTTTTTTATGTTTTCACATTACAAACAAAAACATATGACAGTACAGAGAATTCACTATGGAAAATGGGTTACAGAGAAGAAGAAGAAGAGAAAAATTCAAAAACCATTCATTTAGATTTTAGCCTTGATTAATAATCATTAAATACAATAAATGTTCACTGGTTAAGAGTTATTAGGCGGGTGCCACTCAAAGGCTGGGTGCCCTTTCAGGGTCTGAGTTGTGGACCGGGAAACTGGAGTGAAACAGACTAATTTCATGTATCTTTGATTATTGTATTGAATACTAGCGTGAAATGGACTGTATTATGATTTGAAATGTGTTGGGACATTAGAGTGAAACGGTCTATTTCATATATTTCTGATTATTGAATTGTCAGGAGCTTGTCTTGTCTGTGTGTGTGTTCTAGTCTTTGTCCTGTTATTTTGTAATGTTATGTGTTATGATGTAAGTGTGATGGTTGCATTGTCACTATGTAAAGTCTGTTTTGTGGACCCCAGGAAGAATAGCTGCTGCAATGCTGTAGCTAATGGGGATCTTAATAAACTAAACTAAACTAAACTAAATAACAGATACACAAAATCCCCAGGAAAGGGTTGCCAAACCTTACAGAACCTATTATCATTGACCTTTAAGGTGGCACTCAGACACTCCATAGGAAATACTTTAAAGGTCTCCCTATACCATTGTTTGACAAGGGAGCCTCTTCCTTAATCCACTGGAGCAGTGGATTAAGTGTCCTGTCTAGGTGACCAGGAGAACTGCTCCACAGGTAAGCTTAATAGAAACAGAACTGGTTCTGCTTTCACCTCTAGGTGGAAAGTGGAGCTAAGCTCTCTGGCAATATTTTTCCAATATCTACTTATGATATTGTATTGACAGAAAAGATATGTCCCCATCTCCTTTTGGCATTTCACTCATAGGGAGGAGACCTAGCGGTTGGCTTTCTTTTAGCCTGTTACATGAAAATGTTTTCCTTGCAGTCTCTATGACATTAGACCACACCTACTGTATTCTCCAGGTTGGACACTCAAGTCTCTCTCCCATATCTCGATGAGCCTATCAATGTTAAGGCAGTCAAGGGAGTATAGCCTTTCATAGAAAAGTGATGTGAATTTTTTAGGGCAATAAGATAAGTTAAAATTTAGAAGAAAAGAGTCAACAGCACTTTTCAATGGTTGATACGAAGGGAATTTAAAATTGGAGTCAATGAAGTGCCTAACCTGAAGGGAGCCAAAGAACTGACTTTGTGAATGCCGTATTTGGTCTGGAGTTGCTGAAATGACATTCGATTACCTTTCTCATATGGATCATCAACCATTCTCATCCCTTTTGAATACCAGTCTTGAAATATACTCCTTCCTACTCCTGGAGGGAAATCTTTGCTCTAATCAGAGTGGCCCTCATTTATCAATCTAACGCAGAAACCAGCGCAGATCCAAGCGCAGAAATCATCTTACGACAGGGTTCACGTGTGATTCATGAAACGTTCGTATCTCGCCAATTACAGCGTAAGAATGATCGGGCGTTGATAAATGTGGAGGCTGAAAACAATCACTCCCCTAAATATTCTCGGTTTAGAGGCCTCGCCCCCAGAGTTTACGACATGGAGAGGCGTAGTACGTCCTAGAAGAGAAACTTCTCCGACCTCGAAATAGAAACTCTAACGTCTAAAGTCCAATTGAACCAATTAGTTCTATTTGGCAGCCTGAAAAGTGATTCCTTTTGATGCAAAAGAAGTCGGAAAAATGCAGCATGGAAAGAAATCACTGCTGCGGTCAACAGCGTTGCCGTCAACATTCCAGCTGAGGTTTGAATATTTAATTTATACATCCGTGATATGTATAGCCTATATATATATAATAGTAGCCTAATATAATAGCTTGTATCGCAATTCTTTACATTTAGGTGAAGAAAAAATGGTCAGACCTCAAACAAGTAGGCTATCTCAAAATGAAAGAGAAATTAATCTTACACCAGAAAACTGTTAACCCCGTTAATTGCGAACAATTTGAAAATACCTATTTTTGTTAGGGATGGGCTATATGACACATAGTCGATGTAGGCCTTTACAAAATATAATATTTTGCCATAGGCTACATATTTTTAAGTGATGAATATGTGGCTGCATATGCTTAGATGCCAGTCAGAATACTATATGGTCTATCTGACTCAGCCAGATTTCCTCTGCTGCACCGCAAGTCCACGCTGACTCCAAAACTTGCGTTCACAAGTTGAGACTTGACGTGAGATTTGATCGTAGCCTCCGCTCACGTCCACATTGATAAATGCCGAGCTTTGCGTGGAAATGACCGTACGCCCAGTTTTCTGTCGTACGTTCGTTTCGTAAATGAGGGCCAGTGTGTGTGTGCTGAGGGGAATCCTCCCTGACATCAGTATGTGCTGTTATCTCATCAGCCCCTGAGCGTGCTGGACATGATCGGATTGCTTCTAACTCCTGGTGGTTTGGTCACGTATGAGAAAACCAAATAAAAACAATGGAGCACAACACTATGTATCTAAAGGTGGTTATTCTTTATGTAAGAAATATTTTATCCAGCCGGATATTATTTGTGCGTGGCAGACCCAGTTGTAATCCAAAAAATTGGGTCGTGCCAATCCACCCCTCCCTGATGGCAATTGTAATGTTTTCAACTTTGAGCGAGGTTTCTTCCCATGCCATATGAAACTAGAAAGAGATTTTTCAATATCAGAAATGGTGGACTTGCTTATCTTTAGTGGCAAAATTTGCATTGGGTATAAGATTCTTGGAGAACATTCATCTTAATCAAGCTTATCCTGCCTATCCATGACAGAGGAAGGTCAGACCATCTGACAAGGTCTCGCAAGATTCAGTTATTTGCAGATACCTTGCTGCCTAGATAGGTAAATCCAGAAACTGACCATTTAAAGGGGAAGTTGGTGAGCACTGGCCGGTCCCTAGTCACCAAAGTCACCTAGCGGCAGAGCCTCAGACTTGTTGTAATTAATAACCCGAAAATGTACCAAATTGATTGATAGTTGAGAGAAGGGCAGGGATCGAGCATTCGGGGTTTGGATATAATAAAATATCATCAGCGTAGAGTGATATCCTATATTCGATCCCTCCCATTCTGACACCAGACAACTCATGGTGACTTTTTACAGTGTCAATGAGTGGCTCAATTGCTAGTGCAGATAATAGAGGAGATGGTGGGCAGCCTTGACAGGTGCTTCACCCCAGGGGGAAAACATCAGAGGAGGAGCCACTGACAAGCACCTTTGCCGTTGGGGAGTTGTAAGCCCACTTAATAAAAACAGAGCCTAGCCCAAATTGATCAAGGCTGTCACAGAGATCCTCCCACTCCTCTCTACTGAATACCTCTAATGAGACAGCTAGGATTTTATCCTCAGTGTTTTGTGAAAATTGGATGTTGAGAAGCCATCTAACATTTGAGTGAGAGCATCTGTTCTGTATAAATCCTGTTTGATCAGGCTTAATAAGAATGGGTAACAGGTCTCCCTCCTTGTAGAGATTTGATGGTCTTGAGAACTTCCTGTTCTGTGATTGGGCTGCAAAGATCTTCTCTGCATTCTTCAGAGAGGGTTGGGAGATTATTATTTTACTTTTTTTCCCCTTAACTCTTTTGTATTGTGGCATTCAGGTGACTACATTCCCTGATAAAATTCCTTCATAATCTTACTGATATGCTTGGTTTCAAAGCGTTGTGTTCCTTTGTCATCCTTAAGTGATGGAATCACTTAGATTCTGACATAGATTCTGCTCTGCCCTTATAGCTGATTGAACAAGCAGTCTGCCAGGCTTGGTACAATTCAAATGTCTGTTTGGCAAATAATATGGCTGACTGCTTCTGTGTTAAAAGTCAATCCAGTGCAGATTCCTAACACTGATGTGGAGGAGGATGATGTGAATTCCCTATCTAAGGTTGCAGTCTAATTGGCTTTGCGGTGTTTTCATTCTCTTTGCAGGAAATGAAGGCACCCCTCATATAAGCCTTAGCTATTTCTGATGCGGTAGAGGCTGAAACATTGAAGAAAAAAACAGCTTCCACTGTGTATATAAGAAATGAGGGGTTGCTAGCCAAAGCAGGATTAAGGCGCCATTGTCTGGGTAATGGGTCATAGTATGGTGGTAGACGTTCAATGCTAACTGCAGACTGATCTGGAAGGGAACACACATTGATGGAACATGCCCTGGTCTTATCTAGGGTCCGTCTTGAAAATGACTGGTGAGGATGGGAAAAAAATGTAAAATCCCTCTCCTTGACAGCTGTCCATGCATCAAGCAGACCCAGATCAGCAGAGCTCCTTTGTTGCTCGGGCCATTCTAGATTTTTTTTTTTTGGGGGGGAGGATCATGGTCAAGTTCTGGATCTAAACTACAATTAAAGTCTGGGGGAGGGTGGCTTTTCCATCACCTGATCCTGTAAGAGTTTGAACTGTTTTTTTTTTTTATTCAACACTCAAAGAAAAATCCCAAATACAGATACTTTATTTAAGGGAAGATTGCAGCAATCTATTTACAATAGATAAAACAAATAAGATTATGAAAATAAACAGTATTATGAACCAAACTTTTCACTAGACACACCTCTTGTTTCTCAGAAGAAGAATGGTCCATCCGCCTTTATTATATTTTTCCCCAGGAAGTACAGTGAAGATGGACCAGGTGGTGAGGAGAGAGAGGCGTTACAACACAGGAAGAGCCAGATCCACATCCAGTCGCTGACATCCTGTATCGTAAAACCTGTCAGGTAATATTGGGCTGAGGGAAAACAGCGCCTAAGATAGAACAATGTATAGATGGAACGCTGAGTTGGGGGAACGGGTGTTACTATTTTAAGCCGTATAATACTTGTCTCTATTCATGCCAAGCACAGCAGTCTGTCCAGGTGAGAAGAGGTGCAACAACAGATATGCTTGTGTGGTCTTTTTTTTTTTTTTGCTGCGGTTGATAAATTTGTCTATTCTGCCAGACACAAATGAACGGCCATTGTTATGATCGAGGCTTAATTTGCTTTAATCTCCCAGCCCCTGTGGTAGGCTACTCTGCCATGTCTGCTTGCTTGTGATTTAAACAGAAGTGTTCAATCAAGTGTCTTACTATTTGGCAGTACTGTATCTGTTTAACAGTGCAATCACTAAACCAGACAGACCCAATAATGAGCCAAGTCCAAGTTTATTTGCATTTTATCTCACAAAGAAATTAAGATAACACACAGCAAAAGAGGTGATTCAAATTACAGTAACATTATTTTTCATTGTACATTTGACATTTAGCAGACAAAATTTAAGACAAAAAACCCTCCCACTGCCAAACTGTCACTACGCCGTCACTCCTCCACTGGTATGTGAAACATCCGAAGCACAAGTGATGATGAAATGGATTGAAGTAATAATCCGCACACACAAAGCCTCGGCAACACCTCAAGCATGACGAAATGGATGTGAACAATATTCAGAGAGAATAGAGAGCCTGCTACTTTTGAAAATATAGTAGTTTCTGCCTTTCTGCCTTCCTCTGTAGTAGCTAAAGGCTGAAAGGGAGACGAGCAGGCAAGCAGCAAGTAGCTTGAGGAGCGGAGCAAGAGAATGACTCAATTCTTCAAGCTTCTTAGCTGTTGGCCAAAATCCCCTATTTACCTAGTGGATGCACCAGGGTGTGAGTAAGTAAATCAGAGGCTGCTCATACGCTGGGAGCTTATATTCCGTTCCTGTGGCATGAAGCGACTGCAAGTACACTTCTGCACAGGATGGCAGTGCTTTGCAGTCCTGTACTGTGTGTTCATACCATGAGCAATATGGGAAATCAGTCACTTTCGACCAAAGATTGTCAGCAGATGTAGGCCATGGTCACCTCATTTCCTTGATTTTTGGCGAGGGAAAGCTGGCTGCAATTCCCAGCTTCTACGAAGAAAATGCCCACCATGAGTCAAATTTTTATTTTAGCAAACGTTTTTCTTATTTAACCATGATTAAAGCCTTTCCCAAACCTTAACCAAAGTTGTCTCAGTCTACTTGTTTTTTTACTGTCTTTTTCAAAATATGAAAACAAGGTAAAGATAGCAACAACAAACAAAAAAAGAAAATAACAAAAAAAAGAAATTAATAAATAAAAACAAATGAAGTGAAATAAAAATAATAAAATAAAATACATACACAAACATATATATACCATCCAAGAACCCCCCCACTCACCCTCAAATCCTTACTATAATCCATCCATTTATTGATTTACTGATGTTTGAATTAACAGGAGGAAGGGAAAACGGCACATGGCAAAGGTCTGCAAAAAAGCAAATGCGGTAAGTGAATTTTTATTCATGTCCGTAGCTTGGTGTGCACACACACCGATGTGTCTTCTATCAATTTTGCCTCAACAACTTTCTTCCTCTGGTATTAACTTTCTTCAAACACTTGGATAATGATCTGACAGAGCAACATCGATATCAGAGCAATATGAGTCCAGGCTAGCATCCACTGTAAGTGTCCTAAAAGTTGGCAAACTAGCCGTGAAAGCAGAATAAGGAACATGCAGAAGATAATTACCTGCTGTTGATCTGAAAAATTGCATGGCAACCTCTGGACATTTACCAATTTGGTGGACAAAATATACAAACCTAACGAGGACTGAATCCTGAGATTGACATTGATTGACAGCAGTCTCTTTCTGTAAGCCATTAGCATCCTCAGTCATATAATGTGTATGATACCTGTATAATTTCCCTGGCTCATTACTTACTTACTCCCCATTCTGGAGATGCAAACCAGGCCCTTCTGGGGAAATGGGCCATATCTGCCAGACAGTCAACATTTAATGCAAACTAGTCTGGGTACAGAGCAGTAAGTCATATTTTTATTCCAGAAATTAATCTTTTTAACAATTCTGTCAGTATTTGTGTGTTAGCTCATATATGAGAATATAATGCGCTGTGGTGTAGTGTTGCTGCAGAGCTACTTCTGACATTTCTGCTGGTGCATTGTTTGGCTGGAACAGCTGGTTAAGGTCATAATGTGGAAGGAGGAGAGTAGGCCCAGGGATCAAATCACACTCTTTGTTTTATTTTCTTAAAGAACTCCAGAATGGCACTGGGGAGCCTGAGACAAATGTGGAGGAGAAAAAAGTACCAGAATCTTTCAACAGTGGTTTAATTGAGGTCTGCAAAATCATGCAGACCTAAACAAAACAAAACCTTACCAGCAGGTGAACAATGTGCCTTGCAGTCTGCAACAGCCAGAAAACTAATAGACTAACAAATAATAGACTAACAAAGTGTTTTCCCTACCTGTAGTCTCATGTAGTGGTGGTAGGTATTAATGGTGTCTGATATCAATATAATTTAGAGTTAGCTTCAATGAGAATTAAGAACGGGGCACCAGATAACAGACAGCATCAACAGGTCTCATCTGAAGGAGCGAATTCTGTGTTTGAATGTTTGAATTTAAACCCACACAATGAGCACAGGAGGTGACTTTATGCAAAACAATATATTTACTAAACTAAAGCACACTCAATAATCAGGTAAATACAAGTGAATATAGTACAGTATATACAAGAGGCATACCTATGAATTGTGATGAATCAGTGGCAACAGGAATAGATGATCATGTGAATATGCAATACTGATAATCAAACCAACATTTCAGCAGGCACAATCATGGAAAATGAGCAGTGGAAGACATGAGGCAGCAACGATAAAGGGGCGACAGTATAACTATCTGGAAACTGACTTAAATGAATCCTTGAATAACTGAATGGTTACTATAACAATAAGGAGCCGTAATAAAGTGTGTGATACGTGTGTGTGAAGTGTGAATGCAAAGGAATAGCTATGTGTGATGTATGATATGATGCCCAGCGGACAATGATCAGCAACACCAGCGGAGGTCCGGAGGGAGAGGAAGCACGCTGAGGCCGGGAGGCTGTGAGGAGTCTCGGCTCGACGAGGTGCTGGAGGATGAAGATCTGTAGCAGGCAGGACACACAGACACCGTGCTGGCGTGTGTGTGTATTTGTCAGGCAGGCAAGGATGAAACAGGCTTTCTACTTGGCTTGTGATAATGATGCAGTTGAGTCCGTCTTTGGAGACAAACTTTGGAACAAAGTTGTTGTCAGACTCCGTTAGCACACGTGTCGCGACCACGTAAAGTGCATGAAATCCACATTGGAAATGTGTGTGTTTGGTTTTGTTGTGATCAGTTGAGGGGTGTGTGCGTGGGCTGGCATGTCTAGTGTTATGGCTCATTACATATGCATGAAACCCTACTTTTGGTTCCCAGATCTATCCAGTATAATTGACCGTCGTAACATTAACATTATTAAACTCAGCACAAATTCCTGAACACTTTAATATCAAACATGGCTATCTAAGCCCCATGTAAAGATAAAGAAATTGAATAATGCAAATAACTATTATATAAAACATCACAGTTACACATAAAATTAGACATATACATTAGAGTCCACCACAATGTGATACCCAAGGTTTCATGAGTCTGTATCTGTAAAGATTTCTTCTGATTTTGGACACATTCCAATGGGTGTCACTTCAGACTCTCTGGCACCTAGGGGCTCATCAGAGACAGGCTGTGTGTTGGTGTTTTATGGTTTGCCGAGTCTGTTTCTTGGTACCATCCATGAAGAGTGAAAATGGAGTGATTTACCAAGAGGTCAGTGGCCTCCTTTACGATCCAACCACTTTCCTGATCCGTTATCAGGGCAGAGGCTCACACAGGATGCAAGGCCCTTCCAGATGTGTGATGACAATGATGGTGTGGGTGCAGTTACTACACTCACGTTTCACTCTGGAAACGGTTAGCCAATCGGAACAGAGGGGTCGTTAATATTTATGAGCCTTAAAGACACAGCGACAGAAACAGCCTGTTCTTGGTAAGGCTCAGAGAGATACTGGAAAATGTAAAAACGTTTCATTTCTGTATAGTGTCCTTTCCATAATGTTGTCAGATACTTATAATAACAATCTGAGCCTGTCAGTGGCAAAAACAAGCACTTTTAGTGGACGTACATTGACGGTTTGCATTTGCCCCGTCGGATTACATTGCAGCCAGTTTCGCGGCTGCCGGCTGACGCGATCTCGCTCAATACTGGACCAATTTAAAAAAATTGTTGTCCCCATTAGTTACTTAGACACACGCAGTTGGGAAAATAGGGTCCAGGTTGAAAAATACCGAAGTTACCCTTTAAGCTAAAAGTGGTGTTGCCAAATTACCATGGGACCATGGTGGCTTATGCACTACTGTACCTCATTTGGTCTTTATTGGAATTTAATATTTTTCACTGAAGCAATTGGCACAGCAGCATGCTTATAGATGTAAAATTCACAGGCAATTACATTTAAAAGTTCAAAACTAAGCAATTCTACGGACAAACCAGATATCGGCTGCATGAGGATTGAGCTGATAGCAAAAGCATTTTGATTCCTGGCTGTGGTTCATAAACTTATCCTATTTTCAAGCCTGACTATGTGAAAACCCAGAATTGGGAAAAGAGACACTTTTTGATAGAGCAATATCCATTCTTTTTACGGCTTTTATCTTTTTTTCTTTTTCATGTGCCTTCAAGTCAAGGTCAGATGAATGACTGGCCTGTTGGTAGCTATTGAATCAGCCGCTGTTTGGATACTTGGTAACTATAAAACTAAACTATAAAGTGATATAACAAGGAGACACAGTGTCATAGATGAGAGGCAGCCTACACAGTTCAGTAATATTGCAGACCACGGCCACTAGAGGCAGGTAGGCTAAGTGAGTGACTGAGTGAGTGAATGAGTGAGTGAGTGAGTGACTGACTGACTGACTGACTGAATTAGTGAGTGAATGGATGAGTGAATGGATGAGTGAGTGACTGACTGAATTAGTGAGTTAATGAATGAGTGAGTGACTGAATGAGTGATTGACTGAATTAGTGAGTGAATGAGTGACCGACTAAATTAGTGAGTGAGTGAATGAGTGACTGAATTAGTGAGTGAGTGAGTGAATGAGTGACTGACTGAATTAGTGAGTGAGTGAATGAGTGAGTGAATGAGTGACTGACTGAATTAGTGAGTGAGTGAATGAGTGAGTGAGTGAATGAGTGACTGACTGAATTAGCGAGTGAGTGAGTGAATGAGTGAGTGAATGAGTGACTGAGTGAGTAAATGAGTGAGTGAATTACTTTAAAGCTCCATGAGTTCCACTTCGCCTCTAAAAATATTACGTTTTACAAGGATTTTCTAATGTTATCAACATAATGAACATGACAGAATACTCATTCAATAAGCTGCTTTGAAGGATTATCAGGGTTAAGGGTTACTGTAAGATTAGAGTACTGTCAAATTGTGCTAAACTGCAAAAAATATAGTAATTACCCCAGAAAAAGGGCAGCATCTGGATAGCTGTCCCATGCTGCTGCAACACTGCCTCACAAAGTCACAGAAACACAAAGACAGAACAGAGAGGTATTGATTATCTTTATGTAATCAACAGGATCAGGCTTGTGAAAGCTTTCACTCTCACAAATGGACAGAGTAGTGAAAGTCCAATATAGAGACAGCTCAGGTTGCAGGTTCGATGCGCACAGTAGCCAGCGTGGCCGTTGCTGTCAACATGTCCCTGAGAAAGACACTGGATGTCCACCTGCTCCTGCACTTTGACCTTCCACATGTATGTGGGCAGTGTCTGAAATTTTTTGTCTCACCTAAAAAAAAAGACCCGCCAAGAATCATTTTGACCAGCCAAAATACTTCATATAGGCCTACATTTTTCATAGATATATGTCACCCTATCTGATTTCAATGCCTTTCGTGTACAGAATCAGGTACTGTATGAAATATTCAATAAGGAGACATGAACAGATTCAGAGTTTTAATTTAAAACGTGCTCACTCCTTTCTACAATGGATCAATTTCATCATTTATCATGAAGTGACTGGCCACATAGGAATACTAATAAGTTTCAGTTAACGTTAGGCTAGTTAACCATCCAGGCAGAGGGGAAACAGAAGGAACAGTTTGCAGAAGCAGTGTTGCCAACTGTCTTCCAAGGAAAAGTAGGCCAAAAAAGTAGCTAGATCGCCAGATGACGTCACACTGATTTGGATATGAATATATTTATTACAGCTCCCTGTTCTTAGTGGAAGGAGGGTCTAGGCTGCGTATGGGAATCACTGTGATCATCAGACCTTGTTGGATTAGACAAGCAAGCAGCACAAATGCATCAGGATCAGCTGTGCCAATTTGTCGCCAAATGCTTTGGGAGTCAACATATTAACATTGGTCCAAAAAAAGCTAGATTTGCCACTAGTCGCTTTTGGAAAGTAACTTTGCCAGAGGAAAAAGTCGCTAAATCTAGCAACAACGTCACCAAGTTGGCACAGTGTGCAGAAGTTTAGACACTACTGTTTTGCTTTGATTTGATTGGTTTACGGTCAAAGAAGGTGTACGGTGGTCAGCAGGGACAAAGTCTGAGAACGGACAAAGACCAAAGACTGTATATAACTGAGACATTCAGATGTCTCAAAAAGTTACCAGCCAGTGTGGCGGTTGACCATTATTGATTAATTCACCAAGACAAATTTTAACGCCATTTTTTGCTTGGCAGGTGGGAATTCAGACCCTATGTGTATCTCAGAAACATATGTAAATAATTGTGTATAATATGGGCATATCTAGAGAAAAGCACTGTGACTGTGATTCTCATCTGACTCTTAAGTTGGGGTGGGGAAAAAAGGGCTGCTGCTCTCTTTCATCCTCTTGATGTATTTTCTCAGCTATATCAAGGTAGTCCTCCATGAGGACTGCACAATCCCAAGTCCAGAAATAGATGCGTCCCATATACAGCAGTTGTACAGATCTCCAGAGAGACGAAAGCCATCTCAGAATGATCTGCTGGTGCGGTGCCAGTAGGAGTCTTGCTTGATGCTGAACTGAAAGCCTTAGTCTTCTCCTGGTACATCAGCATTGCGTCAGTTCCATCAGTGGAGTTGTAAAGATGACCCTGTTAGGTACAAAGAAGATCACACTTCTGATGTCCCTCTTGACCCAGATGTAGAAAGCATTTTTTGGGGTAAAAAAAATGCTAATCCTGGTGCTGAATGAAAGGTTGCCACACATCACTGTGATAAAAATGTGGTTGAGCAAAATGGCTTTAGCAGTGCTAGGGAGAAACTTTCTCAAGGCGAGGTGTTAGTGCCTGGAGGATAATGATACCCAGCCAACCATTGTGACAATGTAATTAGACAAACAACGTTTTATTGTAGTGACATTGCAACATTTTCACAATTGCAAGTGAAATCTCCGTTGCTATGACAAAATTTGGTAACAGGTGTTAGTCAGCATGTTGTGGCAATGTTGTCTAAAGATATATTCAAATATTGTATTTGTCATTAGATTATACCAATAAACTACCATAAATTGTAATATTGTCAGCACAATATCTTTTAATAATGAACTAATATCAATGACACAATTAATTATAATATTGTACATTTTTATAAATGAACATGAACTGGGCAAAGTAAACTGTTTCATTTTCATTGTTCATTAGCAACAATAATGTGATTTACAGGAATAATGCTACAGGGGTGGGATAGATTTGATGCGGCTCTACTTATACATGGAGTAAAGCCCTCTGATCAGTAGCACTCATTGCCAGCTGATGCACTCAACTGTTTTGGACTTAAAATCCCAGTGAAACAGCATTTTGAGAGCATCTTGCTTGCTTAATGTGATGTATTTCCTGTTGAAACAGGATATTGGGGTGGAACAGAACGCAGGGAGGGATCATTCAAAAGTGTAAACCAATGGGAGATCAGTTAGGCAGTTATATTTGATGGGAGGGGCAGGATTGTTCAAAAATATGTGATGGTATTATTGGTTGGAGTTTTTATTTACACCTACTGGTACACAATGAGGTCACTATTAAAGATACACTGTTTTCCAGTAAAAGTAATGGGATTCTGATTAAAATTCTTTTGCCATTTATTGTTAAATATATTATGGCATGGGAAAATAGCTAACAAGGTGAAAAGTGAAAAGATTTTTATTTCATTGTGACTTTGAAATGACTCTCTTGGCCAAATCATTAGCCAAGAAATCTAAAGAGAAGAAAAAGTCTGATATGCCAGTGCCATGAGTCTTAGCATTCATTGGAGACAAACCACCAGTTGTATTGTAGTTAATGGGAAGTCTGTACCTTAGTTTTTCAAATGCGTTCTACAGTACTTGGCAATGACACTGATTTGTTATTTGGTTCACTAGCTAATGCTTTGGGTGTTTTTATAATTAATTTTACTTGATAAATGCATCAACTCTTAAACTTTTGGGATGTGATTAGAATGGACCAGATGCTGTCTTCAGCCTCTTCTCTGAAGGTAAACAAACAATGTTAACTTTACTTGAGCTTATTCTGTCGGGTCACATTAAATAAATATCAGCATGCCTGCTCATCTTTATGCAAGAAACAAACGCTAGCTAGTTAAAAAAGACATTGTTCGCACAATTTGAGAGCATTAACGCTAATTAGCAAACGGAAGGCTAACTATGTGATGAACAAAAACAAGCCTGTCAGTTACAGATTTTCTTTCATTTATTTAATGTTACCCAGGAAATTATTACTATTAGGGTTAGGGTTGGCTGTTCAGCTTTTGCCATCTCATTGAGTTTGTTAATTTGTAGTTAACCTGAAAACCTAGCCTATGTTAACATAGCTATTTGATGACTGACTGTAACGTTAGATATTTACTATCAGAGCACGTAAAGTTACAACATTGTGGGTTGGTGAGTCTGCAATGGAGAGTGGAGGTAATAAAATTAGCATGAGATGTAGTAGTTCAGCGTCGCCAGTTGGTACGTGAAATGACCAGAAAGTCCCAATAAGCTACGTTATCATTATGTAACGTGTTAGCTGGGTATGTAGCCTACAGCCATAGGCACAAAGTGTACTTTCCAAATCTGGTGGGATCTCTGCCCCAAGTTACATGAGCGACACAAGAAATAATGAAAACCACATTCAAGACAACTGCAGCACCAGATACAGATCCACAAACAAACAAAAAGGCATCCATTTTGAGAATGCCTTCTCACAGCGGAGCTACAGTGACATGTAGCTTGAACTTTTCCTTTCATTGCACTCTGTTTTGCATACGCATCTTGACACTGTTTTCTCAGGCAACGCTTTCATTTTACTACCCAACAACATGCAAATTGTTGTTGGGGAGCACAGGCAACATGAGTCTGGCATATTTATGTCATATATATGTTTATATATTGTCACTTAAAAAAGATTGCAGTAGTTTCATGAAGAATAAAGTGGTAAAATAACAAATGGGATTGGCTGCCACAAATTGAGGAATAGAGAAGATAACACACTCCTTTAACAGCACACCTCAAAATAAACCCAACAATGAATGTATTAATTTTAATTAGACGCTTAATTGGATGAATAAGTACATTGGCTATTCATGATGTATTTGGCTAACCTTGTCAGGATCAAATACTGCAGTAAGCACAATTCATTTACAGACACAATACAATTTTCCACACCTGCGGCTCAGGTTCAAAGCAATTTAATACACTGCTTGTGTGATTTAATTAGGTCAGATTCAATTTTGTTCTATATTTACCATAACCATGTTAAGGATTGAGTCAGATTTACAGATGTTTTCTCCTGCAGTACATAGATTTCAGCCATGGTATGACCAATTCTTTTGGATGAATATATTAATCAATCAATGTTTAGATTATATATTTACAAGGTTTTTGTTCAGATGAACGTCAAACCAAATACAACACAGAAAGAGAAAGAGTGAGAAAGGGCAAGAAAGTGCAAAAGACTTGATCAAAATTGCTTGTTTTTTTTTTTTTTAAAGAACATCTGATTTTATTAAACATATATTCATAATATACTTGTACAATTATAGCCATACAAAACCGGTCCTTTAAATAACCACAATATCAACATGAGTACAAAAGAAGGTCTCAGAGGTTATTTATAACTTGTCAAGGACACTTTAATAGT
>NW_027280702.1:0-72269 GCF_046629955.1 Centroberyx affinis | reverse complement strand
TAGTTAAATTAAGGGTTAGTTAATGCTTATTAAGCATTAACTAACCCTTAACTTAGTGACCCCTTATAAAGTGTTACCCAACAAGGTGATTTATTATAAAAGGCTAGAATATGTGTTGTCTCATTGAATGTGAACCCAGATGTTCTCCTGCTGTGTCACCTTGTCGAAACTCATTTGCATAGAAAGGGGATCATAGGATATTAAAATCACAGCTGAGTTTGATAGTTTGAATTTTCACAGGAATACACAGCAGTGTTAAAAATAACCAACTCAAATTGAACATGTTATTATCTCTTAATCAAACATGCTCGTCCTAAATGTGGCTCCTCAGCACTTGTGTATGGTATCCCATTTTTCATTTCTCTCACCACCTAGAACTGTAGATATAATGAAGGCTAATCGCGCAATATTGAACTAGTTTTAGGCTACTGGATTTGAACTGAGCTCAGTGACCAGAAATAACCCCCAGTGCCCTCAAGTAACCTCCACAGTCCAGACAGAGGCAGCTGATCCTGGACTGGATTGTATAGGAAGGGATACTAGACAAAGCTAAATTTATTCTTCTAATTCAGACTGTGGAGTAAGACAGAGGTGATATTTGTGACTCATAACACATATGGAATAGGAAGTATGGAGATAGTGAGAGTGTGTGTGTGTGTGTGTGTGTGTGTGTGTGGATATCGACTGGTTGTGACAATGATAGGCAAGAAGGCAATAAGTACACAGTCCACTAGCTGTCAAGGCCAACTCAGCTGATGTCTGCCCCAATGTGTGTGTGTGTGTGTGTGTGCACTGACACAATGTAACCTCAGTCTCTACCAGCACTGAGCTGAGACCTTTGTATGTTCAGAAGCAAATGGATGATCATTCACAGAAACTATAGTGCATTTATTGCCCAATGCAATTTTTTTTAGTTAAATTATTGGATCTGTTTAGTGGATTTGTAGCAGAATCCTCTCATCTCTCATTCACATTCATTCTTAAAATCAAATCAGATTCCCTTCTAGAGCATGTTTCATACAATGTTGAGGCATTCTTACACAAAAACATAAACAGCATATTGCACAAACATAGTGCTGGATGATGTCTTATGCTAAGGTCAACTACAATACACACAAAGAAAAATGGGGTCAGGGGAACTGGTTATCAAAAGGCATTCTGGGAAATGTAGGAAATCACTAACTGACCTAGAAGTAGACAAGGCAGGTTGAGGGAAAGTGGGTACACCAGTGGTTCTCAACGCGGGGTCCGGGGACCACCAGGGGTCCTTGAGGGTGTTCCAGGGGGTCCCCAGCAAATTGATGAATTGTTAAACTTCACCATTTTTTCATTTACAAGAAGTTAACACAATTAGAGAATGTAGAAGAAAAGATTTTGATCATAGTTTCTCTGTTATCGCTCTACCTACAATACAGATAGTCATGGGATCCTGGACAAAATCATATCTAACAATAAAAAATATTCTCAGATTTGGGGCCGAGAGACAAAATCTCATCAAATGGGGGGTCTGTGACCTTATTGTGGACTAAACTAGGGGTCCTTGATATGGAAAAGGTTGAGAATCTCTGGGGTACACCAAAAAAGTTAATTAAAACACTTCATCACAAAATAATTCCTGGAATGCATTGAACATAAATATCTACATATATACATATCATATATAACAGGATTGGATTTTTCCTTTAATACCCCTGTTGACTGTCATTAGGCTTGTGAGGTGTTGCATTAAGATTTCATGACTACATTAAGGTTTTATGTAACAACCTCAACTATTGCCCTGTATGCAAAGGCTGACACAGGTAGGTTATTAGACTTTGTGTGTGTGTGTGTGTGTGTGTGACATCTTATTTGTACAGGAATTTTGCCCTTCTGTCCTTCCGAGTGGCAAACCTCTCAATGACCCTATCATTGAAGTCGGGAATGTTTCTGATCAGTTTTTTCTCCATGGAGAGCATAGCCAGAGCGTTCAGGCGATCCTGTGTCATGGTGTTCCTCAGGAAGGTCTTGGTCCTCTTCAAAGTGGAGAAGCACCTCTCCGATTCTGCTGTTGTCATGGGCGTGGTGATGAGGATCTTGAGAAGACCGACGGTCTCGGCGAACGTGCCCTGGAGGTCGTTCTCCATGACAAACCGGAACAGAGTCAGCGCGCCACTGCAGGCCTTGAACTCGTCGTTCTCATAAATCAGGGTCAGTTCCGTTCTGAGCTTGGCCTTGTTCAACATGGGGTAGGCCTCCACGGTGGCTTCCAGCGCTGAATCCGGGAACTTTACGGTGTGCTCCGGGAACAAGTCTCCTTGTAACAGAGTGGCACTGATGAGGTGCTTGGTGAAAGAGAACCGCTCCTTGGCATGACAAGAAAATGGTATCACATACCTATGAAATGATACATAATTTAAAAAAAACAAACAGGGCAGTACACATAGTAAACAGCAGAATTACAATTTCACATCTCTCAGTCTAAATAATGTCATCAGTATCCTCTTACAGGATGAGCATGTTATTTTGTGACAAGCAAGGACAGCTTACTGCTTAGTGCTTAATATCAGGAATGTGAAATAACCACATCTAAACACTTCAGTGTTTGCCTTCCTCAGTAGCTGTGTGGTGAATGGAACCTATCACATGGCACAATAAAAAAAAATGTATAAGCCCATTCACACTTAGAGCAACAACTATAAAGATAACTATAAACTATAACGATATGCTGTTGCTCAAGCGTTCGCACTTTATTTTACTCGCTTTAAAGTAAATAACGACAGAGCCGAAGGATTTGGGTTCATGCATTGCCGCAAAAGAGAGAGGAGATGGCAGATAATAATGCTCTTTTATGGCGCTTTCAGAACATTATTGTGCTTTGTTTATATGAGAGCTAATGGTACTAATGGTCACCAAGTGAAGCTGTTCATTTCTTTACCAGTAGGAGTCTCTGCACACCACATCTACTGTGGATCAAAGAGTAAAGTCTCCTGTAGCCCATGTTGAGAGAAACACCTGGGTTTCAACAGGATCCTGGAGGCACATGTTGTTCCCTCCCGGTTATATTGAAAACAGGATAATGTGCATTTGTGCATTTGTGGTCAGGTTGGCCAAGAGATTATGCTATTTTCTTAGCATCATGCTAGCAAAAGGTAGCGAGTTAACTAGCTAATCCCAAGAACTCTTCCGATTCCGACCGGTATGTCACGTTTCTTTTCAACATTTTTAGAGCCGATGGTCTTTGTCAAACAGCGCCAGGTTCCTCTGGACTTCTGTAATCAGCTCCTTGGTAAGCAATGCCATCACTGCAGTGAACTACTGAACTCTCCCGCCACTTCTTTGTAGAACTTTAGTTTGATTGGTTGAAAATGGTTTTATCGTTGTCTCTACCGCCAGAAAAATCGCTCTGAGATGGAACCAAAAGCAGTGTCTTCATGGCTTGTTGCCTTTACTCCAGACAGTCGATATTGGCATGTATTTATATTATGTAGAGAGATTGCACCAAGGTCCACCAAGATTCACCAAAGTAGAAGTCCTCCATGAACATTTTGGACACAGTTGCAGTTGAGGCATGATGGAGGTTAATCATTAAAATTAAAGTTAATGGCGGGGGCTTGTCTCCCTCCTCCACAATGTTCACAATGCACCTTTGGAGGAAGTTCAGTGTGTTCTTCATATGATACTAATGGATATAGAAAATACTCTTCATTCTACTAGGTTAGCCTGCATTACTTCATTACAATATGGACAAACAAAAAAGAAACAGGCGCTACCTTTTAATAAAAGTGCAAACAAGCGCAAATAAGAAAGCAAAAAACATGAGGACAAGCTAAATTACATGTTGCAAATATTAGCGGCATGTAATATAACCTTCTTACATCTTTTAACATGAGCTTTCTTTTTTCTGAATTGATCCATTTATTTGAACTTGGAGGCTAAACTTGCTGGTAACTCTGCCTTTCTTAATGACCATACTCCTGGACTTCCTGGCCTTAAAGGACATCCTCGCCTAAGTGGCTACATTGTCCAGGGTTTCCAATACCCATCTTGCTTGGACATGTGGCACAGCTGTTATTGTGATGTCGTCCATGAACCCTCATAGTGCCGGCTGGACGATGCCCGACTCCACCGCGGGGCCATGGGTTATGCCTTCTGCTACTGATATTAGGAGGTTAATACCCATAATAAACAGGATGGGGGAGATGGTGCACCCTGTTGGAATCCCCTTCTGGAGGTCCTCCCAGTTGGTTGTAAAATGGGCTGATGTGAATCTGAGTTTGAACCCTCCTAGATAGCTGGTGATCATGTCTTGAATAGCCACCGGAACGTAGTAGTGGTCGAGTCCTTCTTGGATGAGGTCATGTGGGATTGACCCGTAGACATTCACGAGGTCTAACCAGACAACTGTTAGGTCACCTTTCTTCTGCTTGGCCTCTCGGATCAATTGGCTGATCATTGAGGTATGTTCCAGACACCCCGAAAAGCCTGGGATACCACATTTCTGGATGGATGTGTTGATGTAGTGGTTCTGCATCATATAAGAGGTCAGCCTTCTTGCGAGCACAGATAAGAAAATCTTGCATTCCACATTCAGGAGGGAGATTGTCCTAAACTGGGCGATTGTGGAGGAACCCTCTTCCTTTGGAACAAAACATCCCTCTGCCAATTTCCAGCTTGATGGGATTGTGCCTTTGGCCCAGATCCTTCTCATAATCTTCCACAACCTCCGGAGAAGTTTGGGGCATTTCTTATATACTTTATATGGTATACCGCTTGGGCCTGGGCCGCTGATGCTTTGGCTTTCCGGATGACGTCTTGAATTTCCTGCCATGTAGGCTCCTTCACATTCAGCTCAGTTGATGGTTTTCCAGGTTTGCGAATATTCTGATTAGCTCCTAACTTGTCGCTGGGGCTGTACCCTATTAGGGTACGAATATTGTACCATTATGGTCCATTTTTGTACCCTTATCACCGGTACCTCTAAAGGAACAAATATGTACCCCAAGTGACAAAATTGTACTGTGATGCTTTGGTACAATAATGTACCCCTTGAAAAGGTACACATGTGTCATACACCTTTAGGGGTACCACCCCAGCGACAACAAGCTTGGTGGGCCATTCATTAATCAGTTTAAAAGCAAAACAGTCATGCAATTTTACATAGAAAACAAGGTTAACATGTTAAGATTTGCCTAAAATTCTATTGAATCATTCCGGTTGTTCAGTACTGAGGGTTCCATCAATTTGGATATGCAAAAGACTACAAAACATTTAAACACAATGTTTCATAAAATAAATTATTCCTTCTCCACTGTTGAATCATGGAAAATAATAATTAATAATTAAATGAAAAGGCTTTATACCAGGAGGGACAGCAAGAGCGGGTCATTTTTGACATCAATCTTTTCACTGTCGTTTATGATTAGAAAAATCTTTTAATGTGTACCTAACTTCAGATGATTAGCCAGTTTCTGATGCAATGCTAATGGAGAGTCTACAAAATTTGTTCTCTGAAATGGACGTGATTTAAAATGTAGTAAAGTATAGCAAAAAGAGAGAATCTGCGCATCAAAAAAAAAAATCTCAAAATGTCAGAACAAAAGCTCACACCAATATGTTTATTGGTTAGGTTTGTGATACAACACCTTCATCAGACTAGGTGAAACATGAAATGACACCCAAGAGGCACATAATCATCAAGACAGTCAGTCAGATATTAACACTCCCTTTTGTTTGACATTAGCTTTTCTCATGTGTTTGCCTTTTCCTTCAGTCTTGCCTCACTAACGTTTTGTTTTCTCTTGTGTTTAATTTCTATATATCTTGAATACTGCATACTGTTACCTTGAATAATGCTTGAGGCAAGTGACATATGGTGTGTATTGGGGAAGGTGTAATGTCTGCGACTGCGTACTAAGGTATACCAAATAGAAGTGTTCCGTTGATCCCAGTTTTATTTTATGTCAAATCAATAACAATTGATAATATGTAAATGTTTATGAATTATTGTTTGAGAGTTTTCATTGTATATGTTGATTTCTGTCTAAAGTAGATAGTAAGCCTGGACAGCATACCCAGAGGTTGAAAAACAAACAAACTAGAAATAGCATGCTAATAGACTACAAACTCATAATTTCCCATCCAAGCCATTTAATTTCTAGATTGACAGAAAATGTGTATAAGCTTGTATGTATGTTCAGCAGGCTGAACTTTAGATACTTTGTGTAGGCTACAACACTGGTACATTTTAGTATATAAGATTATTTCAGGCAAATTACCTATTTACTTAAACTAGAAGTTATTATTTTTGCAAAGCAGTCATAATCTTAGGTCGCACAAATGGCTTCAGTTTAAAGGAATAGTTCACCTAAAAATGAAAATTCTGTCATCATCTACTCACCCTCATGCCAAATAAAACACAGGTGAAATTTGTTAGTCCATATAACACACAGGGAGGTTGCCAGGACAACTCCATAGCAACTCCAAAACAACTGAAGTCAGTGGGGACCAGTTCTTCAGAGTTCCAAAAAGACCTACAGTATATTTACACCATCATTTAGTGCAAATCAGGTCCCCATTGACTTCAGTTGTTTTGGAGAAGGCTGCTACCAAGTTGTCCTGTGTGTTATATGGACAAACTTCACCTGTGTTTCAACTGGCATGAGGGGGAGTAGATGATGACAGAATTTTCATTTTTTGGTGAACTATTCCTTTAAAGTGCCTTCTAGCAGAACAGAGATTGGCAAATCAAGCCTGTTCTACTACAGTCCATGGTCCTGGAACGACTTGCAGGCCAATCTCAAACTTGATACCCTTATCTCTTTAAATGATTTTAAACTTAGAATAATGGAAGTGGCAGTTAGCTGCAGTTGCTTCAACTAACAAACATGACTAAATATTGCTGCCTTGCAGTGGTGGAAGAAATACTCAGATCTTTTACTTAAGTAAAAATAGAAATACCACAGTATAAAAATACTCTGTTACAAGTAAAAGTCCTGCATTCAAAATGTTACTTAAGTAAAAGTACAAAAGTATTAGCATCAAAATGTACTTAAAGCAACAAAAGTAAAAGTACTCATTATGCAGAATGGCCCATTTCAGAATAATACAGTATACATTATATTATTGAATTATAATTATTGATGCATTAATGTGTAAGCATCACTTTAATGTTGCAGCTGGAAAAGGTGGGGCTGATTTCCACTACTTTATATACTGCTGGGTATCTTACAGTAATCTAGAATAATACATCACAATGTATTAGTTGATTATATTTTGTATTAATAATCTGAATCTGCAAAGTAACTAGTAACTTAAGTTATCAAATAAAGGTAGTGGAGTAAAAAGTACAATATTTCCCTCTGAAATGTAGTGGAGTAGAAGTATAAAGTAGCATAAAATGGTAATACTCAAGTAAAGTACAAGTACCTCAAAATTGTACTGAAGTACAGTATTCGAGTAAATGTACTTAGTTACTTTCCACCTCTGCTGCCTTGTTTATGCACTGTATTACCGTAAAACCTCAATTAAACGCCGAGTCCCTTATACCGGCCAGGTGTGGCTCCGCGTTTTGACAAATAAAGGCCGGTCTCAATCAGAAGCCGGTTGCCATTGATGCTGCGAAGCAATTTATTTATTTTTTTTACTTGCATTCAAACGTCAGTCACATTTGCTGATCGCCATGGCGGCACAGAGAAAAAAATACGACCTGAAATTCAAGCTGTCAGTTGTTTGTCAGTTTCGGCTTTCATCCTTTCTAAGGTAGGCTACCGGTATTTTGATACAGGGCTCTCTCTCTCTCTCTCTCTCTCTCTCTCTCCCTCTCCCTCTCCCTCTCTCTCTCCTCTCTCTCTCTCAGTGCATGAGGTTGGCCTAGATGCGCTGTCTCTCGGAGCGAGATCAAATGAATGATTCGTAATTGATATGTTATTCGATAGCCTAATTCTTATACAAGTAATATTCATACTGGTTTAAATAAACAACTTGATACTATTTCCTATCTTTGCTGAGCAAGAGTTTTGTGTGAAAGGAATGAAAGGCCTGTCCCATATAGAGCCTGTCCCAAATATAGGCTGGTTGAGTTCAGTGTTTGAAGCAAATAAAAGCCCGGGCTATTAATTGAAGTTTTACGGTATGAAATGTATTCTTGTCGTACCTATTGTTGCTGTTGTGATTTGATGTTGTTGTCCTGTTATGTGTTTGATGCTGCTACTTGACCCTGTCTTGGCTAGGTCTCGCTTGTAAAAGAGGTTTTAATCTCAATGTGAGTTCCTAGTTAAAGACAGGTTATAATAATATTTGTCTGTCTCTGCTGTCAACAGACCGGAATGACTTGCAGGCATAAAGACTGATAACATGCAGAGGCTGACCTGAGATTACCTACAACTGTGGAGGTTACTAAGGGTTAAAACAGAAGCCGTGACAATGTGACTTCAGTAATGACAGTCTCACTACAGACTCCAGTTATATCCGGTGACATATTTTAATATTACATATGTGTGTCATTATCCTGCTTTGAACTATGACTAGAACTGAGAAGTTACTAAAATTGAATAGAAACCATGACAACATGACTCTACTGTAGCCATACACACACAACAAAGGGAATAAGGAAGGAACTGAATAAATGAATGAATAACCGAACTAGAAAATGGGTAACACTTTAAAATAAGGGTACATTAATTAAGGGTTAGTTAATGCTTAATAAGCATTAACTAACCCTTAATTAACAGTTAACTAATGTGTCTGGTAATCATTTACTAATGGTGTTCATGTTAACTAAGGTATTAATTTATACATTATTTAATAGTCATCTTTATAAACTATTAAATAATGTATAAATTAATACCTTAGTTAACATGAACACCAATGGTAAATTACACATTATTTAACTGTTAATTAAGGGTTAGTTAATGCTTATTAAGTATTAACTAACATCTTTTGGCCAATCCACATGAAAAATGAATCAGTTCTTCCTTGGCCCATAATCGTCCTTCATACCAAGTTTTGTGCAAATCTGTCGCCAACTTTTTGAGATATGCTGCTAACAGATTATGAATAAATAAATAATAAATAGGCAAACACAAATAAGCAAAAACAAGCAAGCAAGCAAACAAACAGGTAGACAAATAACAAAATATCCAAATCAATACATAGATAAATAAACAACCAGACAGACAAACAAACATATAAATACATAGATAGCTAGATAAGGAACAAATATGCTAATGAGATATACACTCATCTCCCATTCAGATTCTCTTCAAAACTACGTATTTTTTTTATGTATTTATTTATTTTTTTGGCAGTAAACCAAATCAAAACATCTTTACTTGATATATAGAAGCCAATGTAATGAAAACATATTTGTAAAAGGAAGGTGTCAGGGTCAAGGTGATAGGAGGGATAGGAAGGAACAGGTCCACATGTTTAATATAACCTTTGCCTCCTACCACTGTGTGCGTGTGTGTGTGCATACATGTGTGTGTGTGTGTGTGTGTGTGTGTGTGTGTGTGTGTGTGTGACGGCCAGACATTGTTGCTGCTGCTATCACTGCCCCTCCTTACAGGGGAGATATACACAAGCAGTGGGGGAGTGCAAACATGTTTTTTTGATATTGAGAAATAGTGAGATAAACGAATAAAGCCTCTAAATGTGACCTTGTCCTAAAGTAGTTTAGAGCAGTGATTCTCAACCTTTTTTTTTATATCAAGGACCCCAAATGTAGTACATATTAGAGTCATGGTCCCTCATTTGATGAGATTTTGTCTCTCGGACTCAAATCTGAGAATAATTTTATTGTTAGATATGATTTTGTTCAGAATTCCATGAGTATCTGTATTGTAGGTAGAGAGATAACAGAGAAACTATGATCAAAACAGTCATTCTTCTACATTCTCTGATTGTGTTAACTTCTTATAAATGAAATAATGGTGAAGTTTAACAATTCATCAATTTGCTGGGGACCCCCTGGAACCCCCTCAAGGACCCCTGGTGGTCCCCGGACCCCACGTTGAGAACCACTGGTTTAGAGGTTAGAAAAGGAAGAAAGAGGAAGATAAAAGCAATATGCGCCCTGAACTGAGCCTGACCTAATGCCACAACCACCACCACATGACTTCAACTCAGGTCTGTTAGTCACAACCATTGACCACTTTAGATATGTTTATACTACACAGTGGCCGTTTTTTTTTTTTTTACTGGTGATGACACATTGTATTTACAGTAGATATCTGTAATTCCCCTTTTCTGGACTGTGATCTGAGGTGGAAATGTTACTAAGAGCTAAAGCATTTAGTTTTCACATGGGGTTATTTGTCACTTGACCACCATGAAAACCAGAATATAAACTATTCACCAAGATCAGATGCAGCTGGATGAGTTTGTAGTGTTCAGATTTTTACTTCCCATTCATTTGAATGAAGCCAAGAAAATAGACTGAAAACTGACATTTAACACGTTGGTGAACAGATTCAACAACAGATCAAATAACGCCATGTTAAAACTATTAACAATACTACTGCTTTAAGTGAAGGGTTTCATTCTAAAATGCTATATCCATTTTAATCAATCGTTATCCATGACCAAATATTTATGAAAAAAAATACAGATAAGCCTGTCTTTAAAAGCAAACAAAAAAATCATAGTACTTCGTCGACAAAGATCTTAACATGGTTAATAACTTATTATTAGTTATATATATTTTATATTACTTTTATACCACTCTTGTAGTAACAATTCAGTAAGAACAGGTGTCACTAATATCCAAGATAACAAGACTTCAGTCAGGACTCACCTCAGTTGCATGTGAGTAATATCATAAAAGTAGTAACATTACATTGTATCACACTAAAGGGAATTGTTTTTCTCAATTACTGAAAAGGTGACAGGGTGACTTTTATTGTAGGGCGGACGAGGTTTCTATAGGACACTGACCCTATCTGTCACTGCTGATAAACACAGATAAAGCAACACAGGCAGTGGCCTGAGCTGACCTAATGTTACAGAGAGGTTACTAAGGGTTAAACAGAAACAGCTCTGGCTCACCGCAGACCACTGACTAATTCTCACTGTGATTTGAACCATGAAGAGCAAAGTTAATAGTTCAATAGTTCAATAGTAATACACCACAACAGATCAAATCAGTCAATTTATGAAAATCCTGTTCCATCGCTTCATGTAGGCAAAGAATCAGTTGCTGAATCGTGTTATCAGACTCAAAAAAAACTTTATCTTAAATTTTAAGAACTTTGATTTCATAGCTATGTGTCTGACAGAGATTAAATGTTTCTGTAACAGAATAAAATTTATGAACAAATACATAGATAATGATTACAAAGAGCCACTTGGACTGCTATCTGTGATCTCCAACATTGATCAGTTTCCCATAGGATAACATTGCATCACACTTGCTATCTTCATGAAAAGTCAGTGATATAGCTTGGTCTTAGACCCATCCCTGCTTTAAATGTGATCAGTAAACTCTTAAAACCCTAGCCCTAGCCCTAATCCTTGAGGCACAAGTCTCAAGTCAAGTCCCAAGTCTAAATGTAGATTACCAAGTCAAGTCCAAGTCAAGTCCATGTCATTAATGTCAAGTCTCAAGTCTAAATGTAGAACAGCAAGTCAAGTCAGAACAAATCAAGAGTCCAGTATCAATTTAATATCTTAAAGAAAACTAAATATCTAGGACTTTTCAATGCAATATGGTTTTAATAGGATCAAAACTTGGTAAGAGCATCATGAGTTTGATTTCTAGAATCAGTTTCAACTTCAATAAATTCAAGTCAAGACTTTAGAAACCTTTTCAAGTCATCAGAGTACAAGTCAAGTCAAGTCTTCTCTTCATGCATCACATCAGGTCTCAAGCAAATACAACTGTACAGAGTAAAGAGAGTGGTGCAGTCTTGCTTCCTTCACTTGAGAACCATTTCCAAAAATAAACCCGCTTTTATTTTGTAGTAATCAAAGCACATCAGTCCAATTCTCTCATCTCATCACTGGTTACCTGTTAGATTTACAATTGATTTTAAGATTTTGCTGATCATCATTAAAGCATGGTTATGTCTGGCTCTACACCTTTTAGCCCCTTAAGACTAAAGATGAGCGGGCATTTGGTTGTGGATCGATCAAAACCACTATCATTTTTGAAATCATTTCTTAAACTTCTTTTTTATAGGCTTGCTTTTATGAAATGCCTTTTATCCTATTGTTTGTTCCTATTCTTTTCTATCCGGTGCTGTCTTCTTGTTATTATTACTTGCTTTCATTTATTTTCCAAGTAGGATGTTTGCGTTGAATTGGGTGTTACGGCCCTTTGTAAACTCTGTTTTAAAAAAGCGCGATACAAGTGTATTCTTCTTCCTCCTCTTCTTCGTATTGTTATTATCTTAATGCTTCTCTAAGAAACACCAGGTAAACCAGTCCGACATATTGCCTAATTACCCCATCAATAAAGTGTCATTTCATATTATGTGTTATCTGTGTGTGAACCCAGCTGCACCACCAGAGATGCAAAACAAGTTCACACAATAGCTGCAGTAAGTAACTCACCTGTTTTGTAGTAGTGTGCTGCCATCTGCTGGATAAGTGGAGACCCTGCTATTGTGTGCATGGAAATCACTTGCCATGCCTTATTAGCAGTGGTGGGAAGTAACTAAGTACATTTACTTAAGTACTGTATTTAAGTACAATTTTGAGATACTTGTACTTTACTTGAGTATTTCCATTTGATGCTACTTTATACTTCCACTCCACTACATTTCAGAGGGAAATATTGTACTTTCTACTCCACTACATTTATTTGACAGCTTTAGTTACTTTTCAGATGGAGATTTGACACAATGTATAATATAACAAGCTTTTAAAATACAACACATTGTTAAAGATGAAACCAGTGGTTTCCAACCTTTTTGGCTTTTGACGTCTTACAAAAAGCAGTGTGTAGTCGGGTCACATTTCAGATGTCTATGAGTTGTTAACAGCTCCACCAAATAGTGATTTTTCCCTCTAAACCTCACATGGTTTCATTTCAATAAATGTTCAAATGATCCAATATTTCAGCAAAAATCAAAGATTAGAGAAAAAGTCCAAAAACTGAAAACAGATTTGTGTATCAGAACTTTGTTTTTTCTTCTTTCCTCTCCCATTAATCATCTCACGACCCCTCAGATTTATCCGGTGACCCTTTGGAGGGGCCCGACCCCTAGGTTGGGAACCACTGGACTAAACTAGCTAACTGTATATAAAGTAGTTCATACTAGCTCCACCTCCAGCAGCTACAACAGTAACATGCTGCTTACACACTGATGCTTCAGTATTAATAATCTAATGATGTCATATATAATAAAATATCAGTCAGAGGGACCAAACCACTACTTTTACTTTAATACTTTAACTACATTTTGCTGCTAATACTTATGTACTTTTACTTAAGTAGGATTTTTCATGCAGGACTTTTACTTGTAATGGAGTATTTTTACATTGCTGTATTGGTACTTTTACTTAAGTAAAGGATCAGAGTACTTCTTCCACCACTGGTTATTAGCCCATGTGAGTACAAATTCGTTCTTGTAGCTTTTATCATTCCTCATCATTCCGTCATTCCTCCACTTTGTCACTAGAGATTCAGTCTATTTATATAGCCATTTCTGGAGGTTTTGCCTTTAAATGATATAAGATGCGACGACTTTGCCAGTTTAGTGAATTGACATGTCTGATTGTGTGCGAAGGGCCGTTATTAGGAACAGCAACCTGTTTAGGGCCAGTCTAAATATAGGCTAAGTCTATATAAGGTGTACAGACAGGGACCAAAGGGGGATGGGGGTGGAGTGAGTGGGGGGGGGGGGGGGGGGGGGGGGGTAATTACCAGGGCTCTTTTGCCCTGGTACAGGGGGAGTATCCTCTTACTATTCCTCTTTAACATTTTAATTTGAGTGAATTTTTTGTGTCCCATCATCTTCACTCAAAACAGCAGCATAAGCATAATTCCACTGATGCATTAGTCACTAGTACTATACTATAAGATTCAGTAGTAGGTGGTAATCCGCATGGTAATGTAATGTTAGGGAAAAAAATATATAAAATTGAAGTTAGTAGCTCATTATATGAGTTGCATTAACTATTCCTTACCTGCAGAGGGCAGCAGAGCGCCTGAGAAGTAGCTCCCCTGCAGTAAATTCACATGACGAAGAAGAAGGAGGCGGAAGTGATTGTTTTCCAGTTTGTCCCATGAGTTTGTTGTTGTCAGGGTTGCCCCCCTACTAACTCATAATGTTTCCTCTAACTATGATACGCAGAATACGGCCTTGCATTGTCTCCCAGTCGTTCAGTAACATCCACATTACAGCCGCGCGGCATGGAAAGCCGTTTTCTGTGGCTTGTTTCAGGGGAGCGACAGTGAACCAACATGTTGTCAGAAGGTCGTTTCTCAACCTGACTAGCAAGGTATTTAACTCTGAACCGACATTTTCTTTTTCCTTAACTCCTGAAACGGCAGTATGTTTCGTGATAAGCTCTGTGTCAGTGGCCGGCAAACCAGCACAGTTAACGGTTTAATACAAGAATATTTAGCTAAATGACTGTAAACGTGTAGTGTAAGGGTAAGCTAGCTTTAGCCGGTAAGTTCTCTTTCTCTGGGATCGACTGTATTGCCTGCTGGTCTGTCAGGTCTGGTAGAATAATCTATCTACCAGAATATCTTGAGACTTGACTTGATGCATGAAGAGAAGACTTGAGACTTGACTTGACTTGGGTTCTGGTGACTTGGGACTTGACTCTGACTTGTACTCTGATGACTTGAAAAGGTTTCTAAAGTCTTGACTTGAGATCTTGTGTTTGTGTAAATGACTCAGATTGAAAGTGATGAGATTTGTTCCAGCAGACGACTGAATTGAAATTCTGTTTTCTGAATTTGTATGGAATGATTGAATTTATTGAAGTTGAAACTGATTATAGAAATCAAACTCATGATGCTCTTACCAAGTTTTGATCCTATTAAAACCATATTGCATTGAAAAGTCCTAGATATTTAGTTTTCTTTAAGATATTAAATTGATACTGGACTCTTGATTTGTTCTGACTTGACTTGCTGTTCTACATTTAGACTTGAGACTTGACATTAATGACATGGACTTGACTTGGACTTGACTTGGTAATCTACATTTAGACATGGGATTTTATTTGAGACTGATAGACTCTATAATATCATCTACTTACTATCACAATACCAAGCTGTTGAAGTAGCTTTTTCAAAGGCTTTTTATGTTTTATATATTGTATTTTTCTAATAAAATCTATTACATCGTATCAGATTTGTATTGAATCATGAACCTCATATCGCATATGGAATCGTATTATGAGATAAGTAGATCATCCCATCCATATTTGCAAAATGATATTCAACTAAGGTTTGACTGATGGGATTTTGAAGGCCAATACCAATGTTTTTGGATTGAAACTGCTGGTGGCTGAAATTTTGTGTTCATGTTCAGTCACTCATCTTTAAATCTGTTTAAGTTTTCTTGCCCCAAAATTAGGGCTGAACAATTTTTGAAAAAATATCTAATTGTGATTATTTTGACTGATATTGCAATTGCGATATGATTTGCGATATTAGAGGGAATGATCATTTTTACATCATTATTCTCATTTTCATTGAAAAATGTATTAAAATGATTATGGTGTGATTTCTGCGGGGATCTGTACCAAACAAAGATGTTTTCTTAAGTCTGTAGAATATGATGTGTAGGCCAGGACATCTCTGCAGCACCACAATATTTCATTTAAATTTATATTTTGACACACATTTCGCCATTAACAAATATTTGAAAATTGCAGTAGGCCATATTGCGATTTCGATAAAATTTTGATGAATTGTTCAGCCCTACCAAAAAATTCCCCAAAATTACAAGTTTTCAGTGTTTCCCTCAGAATTGTATTGTCCCAGTGGAAAAGCCTCTGAACTGGAGACCTTGAGGACACACACACAAAAAATAATAAAATCTATTTCTCTAAGAACACATACCACACTTGACAGTTGAATTTGTGGTCCCGCTAAGACTTTAATATGTAAGGTAAACCATGCTAAAGCTGGCTTATGTCATGTGATTTTGTGTCATTTGTCCAATCAGGCGGAGTCCCGGTGTCCGTCCTTTCGCTGTCTCTCCACGTCGAACCACGCGGAGGAGGGGAACCTCGTTTACACCGGCAACCTCGGCAACGCTGTCCGCGGTGCGTCACTTTAAGGAAAACCTTCACCTCCCCACCAACTCCCTTGCTAGATCCGAAAGGAATCTTTTTCTCTCTTTCTTTCGTTTTCTTCTGATACAGATTATAGGCATTTTGGGTGCAGTTCAGTAAACTGAGAAAGATGATTTATGGTTTTTTGTTTGTCATTCAAATAAAATAAAGGGACGTAGACAGCCTCTATGAAACAAAATGCCTCAAGAAACAAAGTTAACAGTATATTGCCTAAATTGTTTTTATGTTATGTAGGACAGTGTTTCCCAACCTTTTTCATATCAAGGACCCCTAATTCAGTCCATATTAGAGCCACGGACCCCCATTTGATGAGATCTGAAAATATTTTTATTGTCATATATGATTTTGTGCAGAATCCCATGACTATCTGTATTGTAGGTAGAGAGATAACAGTGAAACTATGACCTAAACAGTCATTCTTCTACATTCACTAATTGTGTTAGCTTCTTGTAAATGAAATAATGCTGAAGTTTAACAATTCATCAATTTGCTGGGGACCCCCTGGAACCCCCTCAAGGCCCCCTGGTGGTCCCCGGACCCCACGTTGAGAACCACTGATGTAGGATATTATGTCGTCATGGCGACTATAACTTCGGAACACGACATAGAAACTTCATACTTACACCACAGGTTCCTCCTATAGAGTAGACGATCTGATTAGATTTTGGAGCACCTTGCTGCATACATTTGCATATTAATGAGGAAACACGATAGTGCCATAATACTTTAAGAAATAGAGTTCATATTAATAACATCCATGTGCTATGTGAAGACAAGTATTAGTTTTTCATGATCTTAAGACTTCTGCTTAAATGCTTGAAATTAGTTTCTTAGACAAATATAAATAGTGAAGTTGATCCTATGTATGGATTTCTTTCCAAGACTGCTTTAAAGAATCTAAAATAGAAGATAGTTTTTAACACTTTCTTGGTCACTGCATAATTCCATTTGTGTTATTTCATAGTTTTGATGTCTTTACTGTTATTCTAAAATGTGGAAAATAGTAACAATAAAGAAATATGTGGTGTCCCCAAACTTTTAACGGGCTGTGTATGTAGAAACAATGCGTTTGGGTTTGTTTTTCTTTACCTCTTTCCGTCTCTCCCTTCGTCTCTCAGGGGTGAAGATGTTCTCCTACACCAGCAGCGGCTGCAGCCTGGGTCTGATGCCCTACCTGCTCTTCCAGACGGGCCTGGGCATCCAGAGCTTCGCCATGCAGGTGGCCTTCTGCGGCGTCATCGGCTTCTTCACCTTCCTCACGCCCGTCCTCCTCCACCTCGTCACCAGGGGCTACGTGGTCCGCCTGTACCACGACGCCGCCGGGGACACCTACACCGCCGTCACCTACAGCGTCCTGCTGACGGAGAAGAAGACCGTCTTCCACCAGGGGCAGGTGCGGATCCCGGAGGTCAGCAGGATGTTCACCACGTTTTACGCCGGCGAGACGGGGCTGCTGGTGAACCCGGACCTGTTCCCGTTCCCCCAGGACTACAACCACCTCATGGGCTACGATCGGCCGTTCAGCTTCGACGCGGGCGACTTGGAGAGGCCCGATAAAAGCTGAAAAAACTAGCCTTGACTGGAAATCGTTTTCTGCGTAGGCTTGGTTTACCCCATCCCCCCCCCCCATCTTTGTCTGTGAAGCAGGTTACCGGGTATCTGAGAAAATGTTGGATGCAATGCCAGTAGATGAAGTATTTTCATAGCCCTAGTCCTGAAACAGTCTATGGTCCTCCAGGGTGGAGCATCCATCCAAATGTCGATGTAAGTTGTTTTCTGTGAGTTTTCTTTAGGGCTGCAACTAACGATTATTTTCATTGTCGATTAATCTGTCGATTATTTTCTCGATTAATGGATTAGTTGTTTGGTCTATAAAATGTCAGAAAATGGTGAAAAATGTGGATCAGTGTTTCCCAAAGCCCAAGATGACGTCCTCAAATGTCTTGTTTTGTCCACAACCCAAAGATATTCAGTTTACTGTCATAGAGGAGTAAAGAAACCAGAAAATATTCACATTTAAGAAGCTGGAATCAGAGAATTTTGACTTATTTTTCTTAAAAAATGACTCAAACCGATTAATCGATTATCAAAATAGTTGGCGATTAATTTAGTAGTTGACAACTAATCGATTAATCGAGTAATCGTTGCAGCTCTAGTCTTTTGTCTTTCTGCTGTTTATGGAATGATAGTCCATCAATATTTATTTGGTCACACCACAGCAAATAAACTGCTATGACTGTAAGATACAATTTTCAACATGTTTTCCCATAAAACATGACCAAATGCAACCAGCCAACAAACGTGGTTTTTGCAACTTTCCCATGACTGTGCACAAGGTGCAAAAAGGCTGGAAACTGGAACTCATCCTAATTTTCCCCAAAGTTCATTATAAATCTGACTTTAACCCCACCAGAGGCCTTATGCCAAATCCGAACCCTAAACATAGACCGAAAAGCTCATTTTTGTTCGATTTTTTTTTATTTAAGAAAGTGAATACAGTGTACAAACCATTCAATTCTCATCATCAGTATTGCCGTTGACTAAGCAGCTGTAGCAACGTTATCAACAGACATGAACATGAGTTGCTATTGATATGAATCTTTCCTCACTGCTCAATAAACTGAAAGTGTAATGCATTTTGAAATGTTGCAGAGTGATTTGATAGAACAATTTATTATCTCAGAGAATTCTTCAATGGTTTTCAAATGGTTACCCCAAAACCTAGTTGACTCAAAGTAAAATATTTTTCTATTCCCTGGAAGTGTGGATTTGACTCATTTGAATGAACCCCAACAGTTATGAAAATATTTTTTAAGGCGCAAATGTGAATTTTCTGGATTAATTTGTCTATAGAGAGGAAAAGCGACAACTAGCTGGTAACATTAATTCCTAGGAAAATAAACAGTCATTTTCCGATTGACAATTACTTTTTCATAAATGCTCAAGTTTGGACTTTGCTGGAAGTTGTTTGTGAGAAGTTAAGGTTAATAAATCATAACTTACGTTTAAAACCTTCTAACATTTACCAATACACAGGATCTGTTTTGGGTGAGCACCTATGTAGATTTCAAGTGGGTTCCTCCTAGGCTTGGGCGACATCCAAAATGTAATATCGCGATGCTGTCCCGCCAAAATATCGCGATATACTATATTATCGCAGGGGAGGGGGTCTAGAGTTTTTTTTGGGTTTTTTGTATTTGATTTTATTGCTTCTAAATTACAGCAAATGTCTAGTTCCTAGTTCCTCCCATTCTAGATGTTTGGTTGAATTAGGCCCACAACGCCACCAGAGGTTCTGGCCTCCCTGACCACACCAACTCAGAAGATCCATTTGGTTTTCTGCCTCTTCAACTGGTGGGGATACCTGGAAGAAGCCTAACCTCCATATACCTCTCGCTATTTGTGAACTTCTCTGGGTGATGTTCTACCTTCTGCTCTGTTTATTTCTAACTACCACTCATTCCCCTTAGCAAGGAGTGATATGACATTTTTAAAGAGGTCTTTGTAGAAAGGAATATTGCTGGTATTCTTTCCTCTACATGCCCTCAGATGTCTTTCTCCATCGATTTTTGAGCTGCCTTCTCTCCTGCCCTAGTCGTTCGGTTTCTTTCTTTCCTTCCCCCTCCTTTCGCAGACCCCAGACCTTTCTACTCTGTAGTCATGTATAATATCCTCCATTTTATCTAGTTCATCCTCAGCTGTACCTTTTATTCTCTCTAGTGCTATTTTCAAATCAGTGTTCCTTTCTTTCACTAGCCCTAGGCCATTTCACTCAAGCTTTCTGCCCACAGATCTTTTCCTTCCTTGGCTGCCTGACTCTCTGATCTCTGCACCATGTATTTCAGTCTTAAAGCTGCACAAGGCAAGATTTTTATATAAAAATCCACCCGTCTTATCAGCCTAAATCAAATAAAGTGGGGCTACAACAGAAGAATGACCCATTACCACTGAGTGAGAGACTATAGATCACCCTATCTGCCTAAATTAAATTCCGGTGTCTGTGAAATCTGTAGGAAATCTGTGGGAAATTTCCACACTACTCTTAAATCAAAATTTAAGAGTGAAATCCGAAAGTGAGCACTCCATCCAGAGAAAGCTGGATTCACCAACGTTAGATCTTTTTCCTCTCTTGTCCCTTTGTTATAAAACATCACAGACTGGCCGGGATGGTAAACCTGAGCGGTCTGCGTGCAGTTTACTGACCTCACCTTCATGATTTCTTGGTGTTGAAGTCGAGGAAGTATATTATCGGTAGACAAATTCAGATACCGTACTTCCTCTAATAGTGGCCGGCAGTCAATTAAAAGCCGGGTCTCCGATAATGGCCGGGGCCGCGGTCGACACAAACAAATAAAGGCCTAAAATATGAGCAAATATACTTATCAAACAGAGGGAATTAGAAATAAAGGCCTATCTCTAATATAAGCCTGCTTCCAAAAAAGGCCTGGTACCCTCTGCAGTTGAGGTAAATAAAGGCCTGGGCCAATATTAGAGGAAATACGGTATATTCAAATATTCAGTTACCTCTTGCTGCCATTCGAAAACTGCAGACGTGCAAAGTTTCCCAGTACAGCTTTAATTCCTGCCTCCTCAGTGCCGGCAATACTGACATCCTGAGAGCTGTGGTTTGCTAATGCTAATGCCTATGGGTTTAGGCGATAAGCAAAATTTAATATCGCGATGCTGTCCTGCCAAATTATCGCAATATACCGTATTATCGAGGGGTTGCTCAGAAAATACAATGTAGAATATTGCGATATTTCACAAATATTGCAATATTTTCTGTGGTATTGGTATTATCTAATGTACTTCACACATTGGGACTTATCTTCTTTCTAGTATATGCCGTTAACTATCTACAGTGTATACTTGATGTGGCTCACCACAGATTTGTGCTTCGCTTGTACCCACAAAATTGTGTATTGATTACTATTGATTACTATTATTCGGTTTACTTATTTTGCTGCCGAAAGTCGTGTTTCCTGAGAAGATCTTGTGTCGTTTCTTGACTAGGCTTGGGCTGATATTTGATAATATCAAATATTGCGATATTTTCCGCAGTATCGAATATCAAATTATTATTATTATTATTATTATTAATAGAAATTTGATGTAATTTAGAGGGAATAAAATAAAATAAAAATAATATCGTATATCGCAATATTTTGGCCGGACAGCATCGCGATATTAAATTTTGGGTATCGCCCAGGCCTATTTTTGACCAAATCATTTGATTTCTTTTAAACAAACACTGATCACTATATTAGTTTGGATTTGGTTAGTTGATGTGAATGAGAAACATTCACTCTCCCCTCCACAACTACCATGGCCCTTGAGCTAGATGCTTATGCTCTGACTGGTACTTTAGAAGACTACTGCTGTTCACAGGACTCTACAACCCAAAGGTTAAAAGAAATCAGTTGTTCATACAGTAAATTAACTAAAATAGATAAATCCCAGTTTGACTTTACAGAAGAAGTTGTGCTTTATGTGACTTCCCATATGTTATTTTGGCATACATCTCACTGAAGTTTTTCAGGGCAAAATGAGAAGTAACGGACATTTTGAGGAAGTTTTGGCCTGAAAGATGTGGTTCCTAATGTGTGAATGCAGGTAGTCCAAGTTCAACTGCTTTCCGAAAACCAGACTTCATCTCAGTAACCCAGGATGTATCTAAAAACGCTCCTGTTTGCCGGTATACTTCTGACTCCAGTGTTTGCTTGTGGACAGAAAAAGCTTCTGTGCTCCTCAGAAAATGTGGAAATATGGTACAGCTACAGTGGTGAGTATGGGGAAGGAAGGAAGGTTTAATAAATAACAGAGGTGGGGAGTCAAGTCACATAACTTGGACGTCAGACTCAAGTCAGTTTTAATTGCTTGAGACTTGACTTGATGCATGAAGAGAAGACTTGACTTGACTTGGGTTCTGGTGACTCGGGACTTGACTTTGACTTGTACTTTGACGACTTTGTTCTGACTTGACTTGCTGTTCTACATTTAGACTTGAGACTTGACATTAATGACATGGACTTGGCTTGGTAATCTACATTTAGACTTGGGACTTGACTTGAGACTCGTGCCTCAAGACTTGAGACTTGACTTGGGTGAAGTTGACTTGGTCACACTTCTGATAAATAAACAATAATAAATGTTCACCAGGACAAGATGAAAATATGTCATGGATTTTACTAGCTATTTTCTATTCCGTATGGTCTACATCAATGTTTCTCAACGTGGGGTCCAGGGACCACCAGGGGTCCTTGAGGGGCTTCCAGGGGGTCCCCAGCAAATTGATGAATTGTTTGAATGACTATTTAGATCATAGTTTCACTGTTATCTTTCTGTCTACAATACAGATAGTCATGGAATTCTGGACAAAATCATATCTAACAATAAAAATATTCTCAGATTTGGGTCCAAGAGACAAAATCTCATTAAATTGGGGTCTGTGGCCCTAATGTGGACTAAATTAGGGGTCCTTGATATGAAAAAGGTTGAGAATCACTGGTCTACATCATTTTCCTCTACTAAAAACAGCAATTAATAGTAAGTCTATTAAGATTTACTTTTAGATTTTTTCCATCTCACAATCACATTGAATGTTTTTGAATTTCTTTCACAGGAAGAATTTATTATTTGTCAGCTTCTTCCGCTCTCTGTTTGAACGGGATGACGACGCTTACCGTCACCTACACCGTCATTCCATGTGAGAATTCCAATACATGCTGTATTTGTTGTTGAAGAAACCCTGCAATTGTGTTATAAACCAATTTAGTTTGCTTGCATGTATTTCATATACCAGTTCATATCTTTTTTAGGGTTGTTTTTTTTTTGGTGATCAGCTGTTTATCGATTCATAACTGATCACAAAGAGGCCTATCCCTGTTTATAACAGTAAACCGAATATTCTGGGGCTGTATGTGAATCCATGATCCTCGACCTAAGGAAAGGAATGGTTCAGTTTGATTTTGTTTATATAAGATAATGTAAAGTCTAATGACACAATATTGGGCCTCAAGCTTATATTTTCTCTTAATTTTCTGTTAAGACAAGAATAGAACTAATGTAAACTTATTTTTAATCAGTATAAAATAAATGTACTTTTTGTTACAAATTAATTAATTATTTCAATCTTCAGTCATGGTTATTCCACTTCTAGTGCGATTTTGCTATTTGTCTACTATTTTGTCACTATTCCGGTACTTAAGCAAATTTTTCTTGCCACTGCATCAGTAGCTGAGAGAGAAGTAACACCCAAAACAAAAAAAAAAAGCAAGCTACACAAATGTGGCAGAAAAACAACAAAAAGTGCCCTTGCATGCATAGTTTTCTCAGCCCCAACTTGATGGTAATATGTAGAAAGGATGGATTAAAAAGGGAGAGGGGTGGGATTCAGGGGGCCCCATGCTTGCCTTTGCCTAGGGCCCCCAAATCACTAAGTCCGCCCTTGCTCGAAAACATATAATAATCTAATTTTTTTTATATGATAGTCATGCGTTTTTTTATGTTTAAAACTTATGTTTCCTTGCGTTGGACAAACAATTTGTGGACTGTGAAGACGAGATGTTTTTTTCTTATCTTGGTAAGAGTGCTCTCGACCGCTCGTAAAATCAATCTTACCTAAGAGAAGAGCAAAAATAAGAAAACATTGGTGAATCCCAGAAATCAATGGGTACTAACAGGATAAGAACAAAAATAAGAGAAAATTTGTTCGTATATCGCTTCCTGCATGAAGCCCACTGTTCAGTTTCTTGGTGCTGATACTGCATGAGTTGCTTTCTGTGGGCTGTAGCAGGAGATCTGTTGTCATTTCTCAGTCTGTGTATTTCGTCCCTTTTGTCGTCTTTGTCCCAGCGTTCCAGTTCAGACACGTTTCTCTCAAAGCCTCCATCTGGTACAACAAGAGGCACTGGTTTGAAAAGACCATGAACGACTTCTACTGTCCTGATGTCAAACTGTGTAACGTCCTCAAAGGAGGTTTGTGTGAGCACTGTGTGATTTCTTTTGAATTTCGTCCCCATCTCTGTTGCCCAGCGCTCATCGCTGTGCTGTTTCTGCACTGCACTCCCCACAGATCACCTGTCAATCAAATTTTGTTCCCGGTCCGGTGGTAACAATAATAGCACATCCTTTCTGTTTTGTTTCAGAAACTCTCCATGACACCATCACACAACCCTTCTCCCCACACATGATGCCTAAAGTGAGTGTAGCGTTAATATTTGTATGCACAGCTGACTTATATCTATACACAGTTGAGACTTAACCTGCATTATATCTGTGCAGTAGATAACATTATTGGTTTAGTTGTAGTTGAGAAGGTGAATATACAATATACAATATTTACACTGCCTGTCAAAAGATTTGGACACACCACATTTTTCTTTATTTTTACTATTTCCCACATTTTACAATAACAGTAAAGACGTCAAAACTATGAAATAACACAAATGGAATTATGCAGTGACCAAAAAAGTGTTAAACAAATAAAAACTATCTTATATTTTAGATTCTTTAAAGCAGCCGCCCTTTGCCTTGATGGAAAGGCAAAAGGCTTTGGAAAGAAATTCATACATAGGATCAACTTCGCTATTTATATTTGTCTAAGAAACACATTTCAAGCATTTAAGCAGAAGCCTTTAGATCAAAATGGCTTTAAGAGAATGAAAAACAGAGTACATTCAATCAGGTGGGTCCAAACTTTTGACTGGCAGTGTACATTTATATTTTTCCATGTTTTACTGTTTTTTTTCAGATGATGTGTTTGTTTCATTTCAGGGGATTTATGAAGTCTTCATTGAAGTGATCAATTTGGACAGCATCATGGAGGAAAAGGCTCAGCTGAACGTCACCACTGTAATAAGATAGAAAAGAACGCTTCATCTTTGCACTGTTAGCTTGGCTATAAGGAACAAATGATTTGTATTTGCCTGCCATATTTTTTTTTTCTTTGGAACCCCAATATGTGTATTGTTTTTGATGAGATTTTGTCTCTCGGACCCAAATCTGAGAATATTTTTATTTTTAGATATGATTTTGTCCAGAATTCCATGACTATCTGTATTGTAGGTAGAGAGATAACAGAGAAACTATGATCACATTCTTTCTACATTCTCTAATTGTGTTAACGTCTTGTAAATGAAATAATGGTGAAGTTGAACAATTCATCAGTTTGCTGGGGACCCCCTGGAACCCCTTCAAGGACCCCTGGTGGTACCCGGACCTCACGTTGAGACCCACTGATGTAGGTGATCCAGGAGCATCAATTCATCTGATATCATTTAACATCAAAACTACCAAACCTGTTGACTGATGAGGACTTTGAAGCTGCTGGATGTCTGGAAAGCTCTTTGCCACTAGAGGGCACTCTGAGCCAAGCCAAACCACTTTACCACTCCATTTTGCAGACATAGACTGATTTATTGCATGGAATACCTCCAATGGAAAAGAAAAGATAAAGAGGGGAATAGATTAAGATTAAGCTTCATTCATAAAGAAATTAAACTATTTCACTCCTAAGTTTCAATTTGTCTCTTCAGAATCAGAATCAGAAATACTTTATTGATCCGTGAGGAGAAATTGGGTTATGTTGCTCACATTCTAGAAGAGAAATATATATAAGCATAGAGAAATTGTAAGAAAAATAGAAATAAGAAAATAAGAAATATGTAAAATATGTGCATTATACTACAATATATAACAATAATAATATAGAAATAAGAGAAATAAGAAATATGTACAAATATGTGCATCATACTACAATATATACAACAGTACAAATAATTAAATAATTATTGCACAGTTGAATTACTGCACAAAATTATTACCAGAATCAGTATTGCACAGTTTAAATTATAAATTATGGAGTTATAAAGCTGCTGACAAGGGTGAAATAAGTCCATATGTGTATTTTTGCATAAAAATCTTGCCAAGTGCAGCTTTAAATACTGCAAAATGAGGTTGAAACCAACTTTTTTTTAATAAAATCACTTTTCTAGCAGCGGTTGAGTCTGCTAGAAAGTCTGATATTCTTTTTCCATGGTATCTCAGGAACAAACTCCTCAAAAAAAGAGTTTGCCTGTAAGACAATCGATAAATCAACTTTTTGTTTTTTGGGTGTCATGCTCCTTTAATCTAAAATCATCTCAGACTTGGCTATGAAAAACCAAAACATCCCTCTCACGCAGCGTTGTGATTGGGCGAGCGGCGACACTTATTTTCAGATTGGGAGGATGTGCCAGGGGAGGAAAACCCAGGCCAACACACACACACACACATCCACACACACACACACACATCCACACACACACACACACACACACAAAGTCGTTTAGTGCGCCTGACCCGTGGCGATGGATGGATTGATGGATCGATGACAGGATAGGTGGATGATGAATGGCTGGATAAATACATAGATGAATAAATGGATGGATGGATGGATGGACGGTGGTTGATCTATTTTGGGGAAGCACTTTGTGTTCTCTGTTTGAAAAGTGCTATATAAATAAAGTTATTATGGACATAATCAGCTGCTCAGTGCTGTCATTCATTAAGGGCCGTTTGAGCTCAAGATCTGATTACTCCCCTTCTCAGAGGGAGCAAGACGAGGTGTGTGTGTGTGTGTGTGTGTGTGTGTGTGTGTGTGTGTTGAAGTTTATCGGTAGCTAGAAATAAAATTAGACTTTTTTTTTTCAACCTTTACATGTGTCTATATGTGTTTTGAAGGTAGTAGGCAGCATCCAATACTTTTTATGACCTTCATGCATGTGTGTGTGTGAGTGTGTGTGTGTGTGTGTGTGTTGAAGTTTATCGGTAGCTAGAAATAAAATTCGACTTTTTTTTTTTCAACCTTTACATGTGTCTATGTGTGTTTCGAAGGTAATAGGCAGCATCCAATATTTTTTATGACCTTCATGCGTCATAATGTGTGTGTGTGTGTGTGTGTTTGGTAACATACATAGATTTTGCACAGATTTATATATTCTGTAAATTAAAATTTATTTCATATTCTCATATTTCTCTCATTTGTCTCCTTTGCATATATACATTAAAAAAACAACTTTTTTTAACACTACATATATTTCATTTTTTGTTTTAATATTATAAATAATTGCAATTTCATCAGCTGCTGTTATTTTGCACGCCCTCATATTAATATTAATACAATATACATCATATTTGCTGCTGCAACAAACTAATTTCATACATATCTGAATTTCCCCCTTCAATTCTACCACATTTTATGTTTATATTGTTTGGTCTGCTGTGTGTATATGTGTGTATATGTGTGTGTGTGTGTGTGTGTGTGAGTGTGTGTGTGTGTGTGTTGCCATTGGTGACGCAGGGCAGCAGGTGCCTCGGGTTGCATTGACCTCAGAGCCCTGACCCAGAGGAACTATCCATCTAGATCTAATGGCAAGAGTGTGCGTCAGGGTTTGTATGTGTGTGTGTGTGTGTGTGGGTGGGTGGGTGCGCTTTTTGTATATTTGTGCTTTTTTCTAGCCTTTATTTATCCAGGGAACACTGACAGAGCTCAATTCTCTTTTCCGGCCCTGTTTAAAATCCATACAGTTCCACAGAAACTTCTCATCCTTTTTTTCTGGATAAAATCAAAGTAGTTGGAACACTTCCACCCAGAGGAAGTCAACTTTTAACCTGCAGCTTTAGTGTTTATTTCTAGCTATTAGAATGAGTCATCAGCTAATTTCACAGGTACCTTTTTATACTTTATTAACTAGAGTTTGACTAATTGAAGTTGCCAACAGCTAATACAGTATTTCGACAATATCCAATATCTTTAAATTTAGTCAACTTAAATGATGAGAACCTTGACAACAAAAACATCCCTGTGTTCCTGGTAGATAATTGGAACTTTAGCATACACTATGTTGAATGATAGTAGGCTCCATGCTAACATTTTAGCATACACGATGTCGAGTGATAGCAGGCTGCATGCTAACACTTTAACATACACTATGTTGAATGATAGCAGGCTCTATGCTAACACTTAAGCATACACTATGAGTGACACCAGGCTCCATGCTAACACTTTAGCATACACTACTGTATGTTGAGTGATAGGCTCCGCTAACACTTTAGCATTTATGTTGAGTGACAGTAGGCTCCATGCTAACACTTTAGCATACACTATGTTGAGTGATAGTAGGCTCCGCTAACACTTTAGCATACTCTATGTTGAGTGATAGTAGGCTCCATGCTAACACTTTAGCGTACACTATGTTGAGTGATACTCGCTCCATGCTAACACTTTAGCGTACACTATGTTGGGTGATACTAGCTCCATGCTAACACTTTAGCATACACTATGTTGGGTGATACTAGCTCCATGCTAACACTTTAGTGTACACTATGTTGAGTGATAGTAGGCTCCATGTTAACACTTTAGCATACACTATGTTGGGTGATACTATGCTAACACTTTAGTATAGGCCTACATTATGTTGAGTGATAGTAGGCTCCATGCTAACACTTTAGCATACACTTTGTTGAATGTTAGTAGCAAGCAGGCAACACTATGGGTGAGTTTTGAAGCCAATGCAGAAGTGGTGGCAGTTCTTCTAATGTCCGCTAGAGGCTGGCTCCAAAAAGACTCCAAACCTGGCCCAAAGTCAACGGGACCACAACCCCAACTTCTTGCTAAAAATATAAAGTCAATAAATTTTTTCCACAAAAGGTTATGGTCTCAGTAGCTAATTTCACGTCTTCTAATGTGTCTCTTTATGGTGATTTTCAAAATAATTGTGCCATAGAGCATATAACAGATAGGTTATAAAACAGGGTTGTCAGACCTTCCAAGGATTCTGTTTTCCATTAAGTTTTTGGTAATTCTACCTTTTTAATAGTTGTCCTACTAACCCAAATTAGCATGCTATAGGCCTAATCCATGGCTCCACCCTTTACCTCGCTTTGGCTGCTCCGGCTCCAAAAACTGTCAACATGGCAGCAACCCTTCAACGACCCTTCAGAAACTAATGGATGATGTCACTCACTACATCCATCTTTTTTTTTTTTTTTTTTTTACCGTCTATGGATAGTAGGCTCCATGCTAACACTTTATACTATGTTGAGTGATAGTAGGCTTTTTTAAGGAGCACTAATCCATTGTCCATTGTCCATCCTTTTTTTTTTTAGACTAAACCCCAAACCCAAATCTGAGGTGAAGCCTGACATCTAATGGTAAAACTGAACTGGCCACCTTTGGTCTTTGGTGCCATGGTTACATCACCTGGCACCAAAGATCAGCCAATAGCAGATGGCCAGTTCAGTACTCTACTTTTTACCATTAGATGTCAGGCTTCACCACAGATTTGGGTTTGGGGTTTAGTTACTCTTTAAAGTCATAATCTGCGAGATTCTTGTTTTTCTTGATTTTGGCGACACCTCCATTAACATACTGTAATTATAAAGACACTCAGCGTTGACTACAGCTTCTTATATTTCTTCTATTGATTCCAAACTGTTTTTGTTTCTGTAAACATGAAACGCATCACTTTCTGTGCAGCAAAGGATTTTTTTACCAGGAAACAGGGACCCCCAAATAGGTGTTTAGAACAGCAAATGTAAAAGCTTTCATGAACTTGCTATAGATTCCATCGATGAAAAAAAAGTATTTATATGAAAATGTGGCAGATACTCTCGTTTAGATCGAAATCACTTTTTCAAGAGAGATCTAAGACACATATACATACAATTCAGTCAAACAGCAGCATCATTTTTAAAACATTACAAGTGCAGAGCCTCCACTACCTGCTGAACACCGGTTTGCGACACGCGTTCACTTCCTTTTGCACGTTTCCTCTTCCTCTGCTGACGAGCCAGTGTCCTCTGGCAGACTGGACGACTCGCGCTTCGCCCGGCGAAAAGCAAATCAAACATAAACGTGTGTGGTATCCCACGGCGGAGAAGTGATGACCTGTGAAATCGGAGAGTGTGTGTGCATCGGGAGATGTTTGAGGTTTGACACTGTCTCTCGTTCGCATGCCGGCGGTAGCCTGAAACCGACGCCGTTTGACCTTGGCGATTCTCACACTGAAATACCTCCCAAACTGTGTAGTGTGGACTAAGTTTACCCTAATCCCCTCCTGACATGACAGACTAACCGGCAGAATCATGCTATGGGTGGGGGGGGGGAAGTCTGGGTGTGAGAAGTGAACGAGTAACGCTCACCCCTCAAATGTCTAGGTGCCATTGAGCAAGGCGCTTACTCCCAAATTGCATCAGTGAAACTAGTGCGCACTGTAATCAATAGAGCATGACTGATTGATTGGGTTTTAATGCTAGTATCAGGTACTTTAACTTTCTGTCATCCACTTAGCATCTTTAAGGGATACAGTGAGTTTTTTTTGGTGGATTGTCCCATTGCTCAACGCATTGCTATTTGAATTGTTATTTTCTGTAAGTAGATCTTTCAACCCAGTTCATTTCCTTTCAGCCAGTGTGAATCAGTTGACAGCATACCTACCGACAAGGATATTTTCCAGCCCAGTCACAAAGCAGACCAAACAATATAAACAGTACAGAGTACAGTTTATTACAGAGGGGAACTCTTGTTATGTTAGGCCCCGGTTACTTCATGCTGCTCATTCATATTTTTCCAAATTTGTACTTTGCATCTTACAAAGGTCCACCTCAATAAAATGACCACAAAGGCATGCAGCTTACAGCAAAAAATTGATAAAGAACTGTATTTTCAGGCAATCTGGTGGCTCAAAAAATCTAAGAGCTAACTCAATTTATAAAGTAGTTCATAGGTAACACTTTACAATAAGGGTTAGTTAATGCTTAATAAGGGATAGGTAATGCTTAATAAGGGTTAGTTAATGCTTAATAAGCATTAACTAACCCTTAATTAACAGTTAACTAATGTGTAATTTACTAATGGTGTTCATGTAAACTAAGGTATTAATTTACACATTATTTAATAGTTTATAAAGATGACTATTAAATAATGTATAAATTAATACCTTCGTTAACATGAACACCATTAGTAAATGATTAACAGACACATTAGTTAACTGTTAATTAAGTGACTAGTAACTTAGTGACCCTTATTGTAAAGCGTTCCCTGCTAAAAAAAACAGTTTAAACCAGCAACCATCTTAAACTGGTTTAAACTGTTTTTTTTAGCAGGGTTACCAGTTCATAAAGTTTGAAATTATGTTTTTCCCCCTTAAAAGACCCTATCTTCATAAGTATTCTACAAAAAATGGTGGGTAGACTGAGTTTAGATGGGTTTATCCTCCACAACACCGCTGAAAAGTGTCCCTCCCAGCCCTGCTCTTGCATTCAAGTGATGTCGGGTCGTACTTTTCTCAGAGTCAGGAATATCTCACAACTCGGCCTTCCTAGTAGTTTCGCATTCACATGCGTTATGGTCAGAAAATTGGAGAACGCCTCCTCAACTGTTTACACACATTGCCAGCCTTCTAGGCTAATGTTAGCAATCGAGCTAGCGATAGCCTAGCTAGCAAGCAACCTTCGGTTATTTCAGGGAATTATGAACGTAAATACCACAGGAAATTGAACGCCGTAAACACTAGTTATCGAAGAATGTGTTTTACATTTGTACTTGTGTTTCATTTTCGGCTTTACTGTATGAAATTTCTTATATTGACCTACGACTCTGTGCTCTGTTCAGCCATGTTGGAAAGACCGATTACATCACAACTCGGCCGATCCTGCCGCATATAATCCCGCTTTCTCCGATTTGATCATCCGACATATTAAGGTGTTAATGTGCCACTTCTTTGTCGGAAACTCGTTCAGACCGTAAATCCGACACCACTTGAATGCAGGGTTACTCCCGCTATCAGGTAGTATAAATCCACAGGGCTGCTGTTGCCTTTTTTACCCTGCAAAGTGCACAAACTACAGCTGAGTTGGTAAAAGATCATCATGTTCACTTATAGGACTACTCCGACTTTTTGGCCCATTGGTCACCTCACCCAATATGTGAAGCAATCGTTGGCGATTACCATTATCCTAAATGTGAGAAAATGGGAACTTGTAGCAGCTCTAAGGCTGGATGGTTCGTTAATTTTAATGATGTCTACTGCTTGGCTTGTTTATGGCAGTGTTTCTCAACATGGGGTCCGGGGACCACCAGGGGTCCTTGAGGGGGTTCCAGGGGGTCCCCAGCAAATTGATGAATTGTTAAACTTCACCATTATTTCATTTTCAAGAAGTTAACACAATTAGAGAATGTAGAAGAATGATCATAGTTTCACTGTTATCTCTCTACCTACAATACAGATAGTCATGGAATTCTGGACAAAATCATATCGAACAATAAAAATATTCTCAGATTTGGATCTAAGAGACAAAATCTCATCAAAATGGGGATCCGTGGCCCTAATGTGGACTAAATTAGGGGTCCTTCATATGAAAAAGGTTGAGAATCACTGGTTTAGGGGATTGGCAAAAATTCAACGAAAAGAACGCACTTTCAACGGCAGAAGATCTCTCTTTCTGTGAGACTTAATTCGAACTTGTTTTGTTTACACGGGAAGTGAGCAAAGTTAGCCAGACAGCTAAAGTTTCAGTGCTGGTGATTCATAAAAGACTTCACTAATGAGGAAGAAGGAACTCCCAAAAAGTTGATGTGAGGGGATGAGAAAGACATAAGGCTAGCTTCCTTCAAACAATGGCACTCCCTTCAATGTCCCTCGTCGAAATAAATTTAGGTGAACTTTCTGTGCTGAAGACCCCCCCACCCCAAACTTCAGTGTTCAGTCCTGTGCAGTCTCCAGGCAGGCCGGCAGCTGTCGGTCATTGGTACTATTTTGGTCGTAGGATAACTGCAGCTATCCCAGAGACCACAGCCAACTTTCACACTTCAGAGTTAGAGCATCTCTAATGGAATAGTACGGCCGCCGCTGTGGGGGCAGATCAACTTAAGCAACAGGGAATTCCCCTCTTTTCCTCTCAGCCATTGGCTCACTGCACCACGCATAGGAATCAGTCTTTAATACGATGATCTCAAAGGGTTACATGTGGTTTCCAGTGCAAATGATACACGTATTGAGTTGGAAATCACATTTTAGCGTAGCGATTAGTACAGGGATAGCGGTTTAGCCGGTGCTTTTTGTTAATGAGTGCCTCATTTAAAAAAAGAAAGCAGTGAGAAACTAACTGAGGCAGAGGACAAAGGAGACATCAACAGAGGAGATAAAATGTAAACCCACTTTTTATTGATCTCCATGGAAACAACTGCCAGAAAAAAAAAAAAAAATACAACAGCCATTGTGGTCTGAACATAAAAGAATTATGAAAACAATTTGTGCATTGTTAGTACCAGCAACAGTCAAGGAACATTGAATTGGTATTAAAGTTACCAAATTCTATTAAATGATAAAAGTTACATTTAGCAAACAAGCCAACTTTCCACTGGTGAACATTTTTAGAAAAATAGGCTCTTCAAAAAGACTTTTGCTCTGTGAAAAGGCCTTAAAAACCGTACACAATGTACAATGACAGAAATCCTATACAGAAAAAAAAAAAAAAAAAAAAAAAAAAACCTTGTCACTATTCTTTCTGTGTCAGCTGTAACAGCTCATCCTTTTGGGGGCAAAAACGTTGATGGCACATTAGGTATTATTAGTAGAAAATAGCCTTTTACATAGCTGTACAAATACAGTTTAGACAAGAAAAATATAAATATGGGAGCTGGTTCCTTAGGCATAGATTAAGGCCTCCACCTTGATTTGCAGCAAAAAGAAATGTCAACGCTCGTTTCACAGACTTCGCTTAAACCTGGTCCTACACCGAGACAGCCTGGTCTCATGAAATTCCATGAAATAAAATCCAAATAACATGCTGATGTGCACGAAATATGAGAGAAAAACGTTTCCCCCGCTAGGAGAAGGTTACATGGAGGAGACGAGGCTAGAAAACAGGCAGTAGTTTGACATTGAAGTAGCGTGGTGGAAAGTAAGGGTGGGGGGTTGGGGGGGTGGATACATTTACCTTCAACTCCGACAACCCGGGTTCAATTCCCCACTCATGACAAGTTTCCTACTGGGAGTAAAGTTTTCTATTTTCAGCGAGTACCCTTACCTAAACCTTAACCTTTACCTTAACCGCATTGTTTTAGTTTCTTAACCTTAACCGAAGTGGTTTTACTAGCCTAAACGTAACCGTTAGCTAATCTTTTCACGTGACGAACACGTGAAAACTGCATGTCCAGTTCGTGCTATTTCGTTTTGTGGCAGAGGAACGTAATCTTCACATTATAACTGTAGCCATGACCGAAACCTTAACCAAATTGTTTTAGTTTCTTAGCCTTAACCGAAGCTGATTTACTAGCCTAAACGTAACCGTTAGCTAATCTTTTCACGTGACGAACAGGTGAAAACGGCGTGTCCAGTTCTTGCTATTCCGTTTTGTGGCAGAGGAAAGCAATCTTCACATTATAACTCTAGCCATGACTAAAACCTTAACCCTTACGTTAACCAAAGCTGTTTTACTAGCCTAAACGTAACCGTTAGCTAATCTTTTCACGTGACGAACAGGTGAAAATGGCGTGTCCAGTTCGTGCTGTTTCGTTTTGTGGCAGAGGAAGGTAATCGTCACATTATTTGTGTCCGCAACGCATCATTTACATTTCCGATTTCGTTCTCATTTCACAGATTTTTACGAGACGGTGTTGACTGAGAAATTTCAGTGAAAAATTGACTTTAAGTTGTGTTTTAGGCGTATAGTCAGGCCTCATCTGTGTCTGTAAAACTGATCAACATTCGTACATTTCGGCTCATAATTTAGCCTTTTTAGACTTTCATGATGCTCTTAACCTTTTTCCCCACAGTTCTCAAAATGTCAATATTTATAAAAAGAAATAGTCATAAAAAAATAGTCATCCCATTGCTGTTCTCCTCATCCTTCCCTTCTTCCTGCTCTTTCCGCCTTCTCACGTTCTTATGTTTTTCTCACTGCTTTCTGTGTTTCCTCTCCAAGATCAGACCTGCATCTTAGCATCAAAGCTTGATGTTAACATTCTCTCTGCTCCATTGAACACTATAGTGGACAAAGATGGGACTTCTTAGGTCCAATACCAATGTCTACAAATTTTGTTGGGTGGGGTGGGATGAGCTCGGGTGGGTGGTATTCCAATGAAAATTTTCTTTCATGACTATAAATGGTGAACATATACTTGGAAAGTCTCCCTCAAATCTGACTTTCAAAGAATACTGTGACAGAGCAACACTAAAGGCTAACAAACGTTATATTGTGTCGTTATATCGCATAAATCATGATGTTGGTCTTCTCTGAACCCAAATTTGATTCGGAAATTTGTACTAGGTTTTAATTTGGCTAATATTAGCCATTATTCCATATTGTTTTATCAACCCTAAACCCTGCTCATCTTCCCCTCCAAACAATTTGAGCAAATTAAAGTAAGAAGGATTTCAACAAATAATCCACCCTAGGTCGGCTCAAAAGTCCAGCCTCTGTTCATCACATCCACGTCTTCTCTCAAAACTTCCAGTATTATCCCCAATGGGAAAAACTAAACAAAAAAAACAAAAACAAAAAAAGCACCTCTGATTTACATTCTCTATAGGCCATTTCCCATTCTATGGCTTTTTGCTGTCATTTGTGGCAGGGCGGTTTTCATTTAAAGGTCACTTCCTGGTGATACTGTAAGTCAGTAGAAAACATTGTTAGTCGGAAGTGGTAAAAGTAAAAAAAGTACAAAAAAAAAATAAATCTTGTCATTAGTCTGGGTTTCAATGGAGAGTTTTAGTGTCCCATGATGGTCTAACTATTGATTGAAATATTGATATCTGACAAGACACTGAATACTTTTTTTTGGAATGAAAATGATCAAATCTAACATCTCCGACTTATCTTTTGATGACGTCATGTTAAAAAAAATACATGGTGGCAGCTGTAGTCGCAACGCTATGTTTTGAGTTTGTTATATACTTATACTATGTTTTGAGTTTGTTATTTCCACTATTGTAGGGAATCTAGACAGAATCTGGTGTTACAGATGTACAGCCTAGCCAGATAACTGCAGGTTGCATGTCAGTTACATCATGAACACAACAAGGGTCGAATTTCCAAGCTCATTAGTCAGAAACTGGATTCTTGGAAACTTGGATTCCAACACTACTTTGTCTGAGAACTGCCAGTCACCCAAGTTATTATCTAAGAAGAAAGAGGGAGCTATTTCCCTGCAGAAATTGGACACCGCTAAATTCCTGATGATGGAATGAAGAAGATGTCTGTCAGTGGGGTTTTGGATGGAGTTTCAGTGGGACCCTATAAACAGCAGAAGGAAATGGAGCTTTGAATTAAGTTACAAACCTAATGATGCGCTGTAAGCATTGAACAGCCTTGCTGGGTCTGAAAGAAATGAGCAAATAAACTCACACACTGGCATTTCCCTTAAACTAGAAAATCCATGTCAAACTGTCAACAGTTATTCCCAACTAATGTGTCTGAATACACACTCTATACAATATATACTTTACTCTGACATCCAAACTTATTTAATTTAAACAACTCACAAAACCAGCCAATATCTGCATGCTATAAACTAGGCACCAAAATAATAATACATGAAAGATAAATTATGCTAAAATCCAGCAATCAGGGTTGAAACATATTTAAGACAATGCATTTTCTTTCCTCTGAAGTAAACTTAAGTCTTCACATATTCCTAAAAACATTCATCCAAATACCTGAATGTATTCGACGTGGTATCATGCATGTTGTGGTCAATTTCAAAAAGCCAAATCCTTCATTTAAAACCACTTTTCAGACACCGGCTGCTTTGTTTTGTTTGAGCAATATCTGGAAAAATGTTTCTCTGAATCTAAATCATTGTTCTCACACTGTAATCTATAGCTTGGAGGCACAGAATAAAATCGCTGATGTCAAAGCCCCAATTCCTTTGTGGCACCATTTACAGTTTGATAATAGTTTATAATGTGCAGGCTGTCGAAGGAGATTAGCGCAATATGCCTAGTTCAGAGGGAGTTGCAGAGGGCTTTTACAAATACATTCAGAGTACCTTAAATCATGATACATCTCATTCAAGTATGCATTCCACATTGACCTGTAGAGTGGACAAATGGACAATCATACATAATGTAGTAGCATAAATCATTGGTGATACATACATAAATTACCATTGACAGGTAAGGATTTTGCCTTCCTGGCGTTGGGAGTTAAAACACGTTTGGCCAAATCAAAGACTTCAAAACTGGATATCAAATACAACAGAACAAGGTGACAGTTAACATCATCCAACCCATGCACAAATTAAATCTAGGTGTAAAATATGTGACAAACTCAAAAACACCTAACGACCAAACATATGCTACAGAATAAAATCCCATATCCATTCTCAACAATGAGCAACTCTTTGCAATTGATAACCCAAAGATACCGATTTCTTAAAATTGCAGTGAAGGTACTTGATTGTAAATGTCTATGAATACAGATATTCAAAAAAAAAAAAAAAAAAAAATACAAAATCAAATCAAATCAAAATAACATATAAATAGAGGTTTTGGCTTGTTGTTGTAACATATCTTGGACAATGATGGGAAATTAACCATTAGGCCATTGTTACACAGAAAAATTATCATGCCATCATGTTGAGCATCTATTAAAATAGCAATCATATCTGACAAGATGCACTTTAAATAATACACCCACATATGTCTTAAATAACATAATATAACAAACTGCAACTAATTTAGTGCAAAATAAAGTCATCTATTTAGCAAACTTTACAAGCAAAATTATTTCTTTAATCGGTTAAAGCTGCAATATGCAACTTTTGACATTAATATAAATAGGATATATTCTACAGTATCGGTCTGTTTGTTCAGGCCTAAATCCCCCATTTGCCTGAAATTGGCAGTCTTTCAATGATGATGAGGACGTTTTGGGGTGTTTACCATTTGCTGTGGGCATATTGTATGGGCGTGGCCGGTGGTGAGCCGGTTGTGGCTATCAATTCTTTATGCTGCATGATAATAGCTTTGTGTAACAAAGGCTCTAACATTAATTCCTTTGAAACTGTGTCGAGACTGAGAACATAAGAGAAACCACCAGCTAGACTTCAATAAATAAATAGTGCTTCCTTGACGTAGCAGTAATTCACAGATAATTTATCGTCGCTTAAATTAACAGCAAAATACAAAAATATACAAAGCAAAATGGTACAACTGAAACGTGCCTTATTTTTGAATAGCCCCACCTCTCCCAGGATGGCCAACAAGGCTTAAAGAGTGCGTTGCCTTTGGGAGGAGTACAACCTGGGTCGAATCACTATTTCAAATTTGTTCAAAAAATCTTCTGTGATTGGGTCTGATTGGCACAATAGCATCGAGTGAATTGCCCACCCGCAGCAAAACTAGGCAGTAGCTAAACGCACTGTGTTTTCATTGGGTGTTCTCTGTAAGCTAGCAGTAAATGTTGCATATACTGATGAAAATATTAGAGCAATGACATAATTGTACCTTAGTAGGCCTATATTGCATATTCCAAAATATAGATTTGTATCAAGGTAAGTAAGTATCAAAGGTAAGTATTGTGCTGTAACTTGCTGTATCATGTCTTGTAGGAGCACATTTGACAGACAACAGTGGGAGAGTGTCTCTATCATTGTTCAGTATAAACCACAGAACCTACAAGGACAGACTGGATGTCTCATTCCACTCGACACTCTTGAATGTTCATTTGGCGAGTGTAGCTACTTGAGATGGTTTCCACGGTCTGTTTGATAATGTTGTCATGGAGATAAGCTTTGGTGTGAAGCAGGAGACTGAGGAACCTGACATCTTAGAGTACGTACGAAGGTTTATGTGCTTCTCCGTGGGTTGAGAAAATTCTTACCACCCTTGGGGTAGAAAGGGTTTTATGAAACCTTTCCACAATTCATTTGATGAACTCGCGAACGCGTGGTGGTCAAGACTGCTTTAAGTTGACATGGTAACAGCGTTATTTGGCTGAAGATTTCAAAGGTGGTTGTGTTGAACCTCACAGCTTCCTTAGTCTCAAGCACTGTCCACACTTGACATGAAACAAGTGGTTTCTTCCATAGTTCAGTGCTTCATTTGGACATATGACAATATCAATCACACTTGGGTTTGGACCAAGCCAATCCGACCGAGACCTTGTTGAGAGGGATGTTTCCAAACCAACCCTGGAGTTTTATTTGGAATAAGAACGTGATCAGACTGTAATCCCACCCAACTACAGGACGCTCTATGCATCATGGGTTAAACATGCTGTTATTTCTGGCTTACCCTGGAAGAAAACTCATTTCCCACACCAAATTTGTGACCAATGATGGAAATAACTGCTCCCACAAGACTTTTGTTGCTAAATTATGGTTTGCTTTAAATTTTGCCATGTGAATTGTTAAATGAACCTAGGGGAAAATGCTGTAAAGGACAAACTTGTCCTGATTCAGACTAAAGCAAACAGGCTATAGGTTTGAAAATGCTCTATGACAACATTTTTGAATTTTTGCCCTTTTTTGTTCAGCAAAAAGGAACAGTAGAGCAGTCAGTGGTCGAACAAAGCTATAGATACACACAGTGAGGCAAGCCAGACCAACGAGGTACGTTCCCCCATTTACAGATTCCAACCCAATCCACGCATTTTTAACATGTTTTATATTGTTATTAACCAGTCATGATGCTAGTTTTGTTGATTTTCAAATATGCCTCTGTATGCCTTTCAACTGTGCAGTGGTACAAACTGGCTGGTGGCAGCAATCGCCATTTAGCTCTATTCTGGGAGAAGCTGTGTGTATCTATATTGCACTGGCCTTCAAAAAACCTTCATAATAGTCACTGACTGCATTTACATCTTCACAATATTCCCAATAAGAACTGAGATCCTGGTTAAGATCTAATTTGGGATAATCTGTTTATATACGTCTTCATATACCAGTCAAAAACATCCCTTTATATATGAAGAAACAAAATACTGCGAGTATTACCACAGAAACTATGAATGCTAACATTAATGTAAACTGGAAAAAAAAATTGTGAAAGGGATATGGTGGTATAATGCTATATACCAGCGATCATAATTGGTATAAGAGGTTGTCCAATGAGATAATCCAACCAGATGCATGAGCAAACTCAAAAACAGAATGCTTAATTATAATGAAATAATAGTAGGCTGAGTGAGGGATGTTTAAAATACCTAGAAACCTTAGTTAAAAATAGAAAAAAAAAAAAGAAAAAAAAAAATGCAGAACAGAGCTAACCCTACAGTTCATAGTTCAGTACTGAGTGTCTATGAAGACAGATACAAGCAGCGATCAAGTCCAGGAGACTCTTACATTCATTCATAAAAAGAGGAGCAATGAGCGATGAGCATCAAGTAACTTTATATTTGCATTTTTGGAATAAAACCCCCTTCTGATATTGATTGTCTAACCTGCAACTGGTGTGGTATAAAACTGCATCCGACAAGAGCTGAGAACCACAGCGACAGGGTGAAAAACAGATACGGATGGACAGATCGATAGGCAGACTGATAGAAATAGAGCCACTCTTCCCGGGGCCCGGCGGAAAGAAAGAACCCGGCCGACCGCCTCGCATTCCTGCCCGGGCCTTTCTCACCCACCCACCACGTCACTCTGTAAAATAGTAAGGCAGCTGTTGGCGTCCATCAGCTCAAAGTGCATCTCTGAACATATCCAGTCCACCGCCCGCCCACACACACACACACACACACACACACACACACACCAGAAGCAGACACACACAGACACCTAAATACAAGCGTAAAAACACCGAGATATACACACGCACGCACGAGCTGGGTTTCCATCCAAGTATTTTTTATGAGTTATGAACCTCCAGAAATTCCATAAATTCTGTCTCTCCAATGTGTTAAGTTTCCATCGTGGCTGTATGACCATTAGCTGGTACATTAGAAGCAAACAAAATTCTTTGCTTTGTCTTTGGATGAAAGTATGGAATATGACCGACATTAGCTGAAACTAAAAAGCAGTAACTTCCCCAAGACTAATCAATACCAATCAATTCTTGAAAGACTTGGATGGAAACATAGCTATGCCAGCCAGCTTGCACACACACATACAAGCACACACACACACACACACACACTCTCTCTCTCTCTCTACTCTCCGCCCTCCTTCCTTTCCTTCTACCCCTGATAGTGTATCCATAGCCAGGGGCTCAGGGGCACTTGGAGAAGCAATGCTGTTGACTGGGTGCTGCTTGGATCAGCATATATTTATGTTTCTTTTTTTTTCTTTTTTTTTTTTTTGGCTCGCCCCTGTTCCCAACCGGCGACTGCTTGCTTCAGCTTTCACAGCACTCTTGAGTGGAGTCACAAATCACTGCCAGTCCAATCAGGCCGGCCTCAGGCAACCAAAGTCAGTCAAGTCAGTCCATCCGGGGAGGGGGGGGCGTGGCGGAGGTCTCATCTTTCTCTCCCTGCTCTCTCTCTCGCTCTCTCTCTCGCTCTCTCTCTCCCCATATGTGTTTTTTCCTCCACTTCTTCTTCTCCTCCTCCTCCTCCTCCTCCTCCTCCTTCACGCATCTATTTTCAGTCCTCCTTTTTGCCTGTGTCTGCCGTTCTGACTGGCGCCCTTTTTTAAAGGCCCCCGTTGGCTGGCGGAGAATTAGCAGCTCGGGCGACTAGCTCGGATGAGTCCACTGCGGGGGTCAGAACAGTTAGGAGGTTAGGTGCAGAACGCCGTAATTCTGTTGAATGACATTCAGGGTTTTATGTTTGTAGAGACCATATTGTAACCATAGCTCATATGTTAAAGCGAAAACGCCACACTGAAAACAGAAGTGCACATTTTATTCCTATTAGGGATGGGCATTTCAAGCAAAAATGCTATTCGATATTCACTGGGAACTATTCGACCATTCATCGAAGATCAACCCCCCCCCCTATTGTCCTCCACATGGACGGTGCGAACTAGGCTAACCATATTGACGTTAGCTAGCCAGGCTAACTAGCAAGCTAGGCGGACGTTAGCATAGAGCTAGCTACCTAGTCCGGCTAAATAGCTATGGCTTGATTAGCCCTCTCGTTTTAACATTAAAACGAGAGAAGGACCGGTTCTGGGTTTTAACGTTAAAACGAGAGAAGGACCGGTTCTGGGTTTTAACGTTAAAATGAGAGAAGGACCGGTTCGGGGCTAATCAAGCCATAGCTATTTACTACTAGCAAGCTATGAATATATACGTGGTACTGGGAGACAAGATGATAGTCGCATAAACTATTCGGTTTTTTTATAATTTAATGACTATTTGAAAATTCGAAAATCATGACCCATCCCTAATTCCTATAAGCCTGCAAAGATCAGAATCTACAATATTATGGGGCGAAACGTTCTGGAGCTGTTCAATAACAATTAATCAAAATGCTTTCTCTGAGTCCACAAATTCAGCCTCTCCTTGTCGAAAGTGTACATGTCTTTCTTGATATTACAACTGGAGTCTTAGTTCTCTAAAACTATGCCAACAGTCTTTGTCCTGAGCAGGTAATACAGAGGTCCACATTCACTAATGACCCTTTTCACAGCAACCTTCTGTGGCGAGAACCAACCAGGACATAGATGGCTCCAAGGATGGGTTCCCTATTTCTGTTTCCATTGCCCTTCAAGAGTTCGGAAGTGACAAAAAAAGCTGCGGTAACGCTGGGCATATCACTAGCAAAACAATGCTGTAAACAATAGACAACAGCCATCGTCTTGTTTTGCATTGTTTTGTAGTGCTATGTGAATATTAGATATGTATGCAAGTAGTTTTTTCAAAATGGTTATTGTTGCCGACTAGCAAAGGTGGTTGATCTGCTTGTCCTGTGAGAACTTTTGTTTGGTCGGTCAGCGCTGTAAAGCACTACTAGCTCCACCCAAAGGTTCCTGGTACTCGTGAAGGTGCCTGAGGTGGAACGAAATTTAGTTCCAAGAACTATATCCTGAAAAATTGCATGCAAATACAGTTTTAGTCCTGAAAAGCAGACACTTGTTGGCGCTACAGAGTTTTTGTAAATTCTTACCTGAGTTCAGATTTGGTCAGGTGAGGAAATGGACAAAAATGATTGCTAGACCAACATTCAACAGCATGACAAGAGCCACCAAGATAGAGTTAGGGCCCTGTGAAAACAGGAGAAAAGATGATGTTAAGTGAATGTATGAATGTTATATCACCAATGATAAGATATTGTCATCATTTCCAAGATGTGGACTGAAGGAATACTTCAACTATATGACATAAAGCTCTTTGATCAATAAGAAGCCTTGGAATGGTAATGGGACAGTATGAAGTAGCTTTACTTCATGTCAGAAGCACTAAAGCCTATAGATAAGTAGTCAGAGAAAGACTCTCAGGGGTAGGGACTAAAGTTCTCGTATTTTTTGGCTGAAACAAGAACTTAGTACTATTGCAATGCTACAGGATTTAATTATGCTGAAATGATTATGTTTATTGATTAATTCCACAGCAAAAATAGAGAGAAGGATGTGGATTTGTTCACATTACCATTATTATTTTTACCAATGAGGGCCGAGAATATGCAGGTTTTCATTCCATCCAAAGACTACCTAGGGCTGTGCAAAAAAATCAATACAGCTGAGTATTGAAATATTTTTTTCCATGATACTATATTGATTTTCCAGCCCCTCGTATTGATACATTAAAAAATATTATTCATGTTTTAAACAGATTCAAAATGTCCTTAAAGTTCCCTCAAATACCTTTGAATTAAATAGTTTTGAGTCAATTTGTCCGCTGAGTTATCAATATAACGTGATGTACATATTAGACTACCCAGGTGGTACACAGCAAGTTGTATTTTCAGCTCTATTTTAAACTTTTCAGTAAATTATGTAGAGTATTGCAATGTATCGCATTATTTATCGTATCGTAATGTATCGTGATACAATCGTATCGTGACCCATGTATCGCGATACGCATTGTATCGTGAGGTCCTTGCCAATACCCAGCCTTAAGACTACCGCAGGTGATTTCACTGTTAAGTTCCTCCTCTCTGGTTAAAGGTGTGTTAATAAGTGAAATTACCTGGTGTAGCCTTTGGTTAGAATGAAAACGTGCATAGTTTCGGCCTTTCACGGCACATAGTTGGAGACCCCTGGAGTTAACATTACCAGGGTTGAGTGTTCCCACTTGGGCTCACCAAACGAAACATCTATGCACTCACAGAAATGCAAGGCAGCATCAACCGAGAAGAATTGGATGATACTCACCGACTCCTCCTCTACAATATCAGTGGTGATTTCCATACTGGCTTTCTTGGTTTCTGCGAGGCTCTTTGGTTTGTTTGATTCCTGCCTCTTTGGCCTGGGAGGCTCTGGTGCTTTGGCGCTCTCTTTGGGTGGGGCCGGTGCAGGGGCGGGGGCCGGCAGGGCTTTAGGTGCGGGTGCGGCGAATTGTTTGGCGGGTGACGGCATGCGCGGGAGGCTCGACGGGTGAAAGTCGTCCTCCAGGCCGATCGGGTCGTCCGGCGGCGGGATCTTGACTTCGGCCTTGACGTAGTAACCGTGGTACTGGGAGTGGATCTGCCCGTTGCTGGAGTTACTGCTGGTTGTCGGGGCGACGGCCGGTTTGGGAGCTGGAGGAGCCTCCTGCTGCCTCACTTCCTGTCTGAGAGATAACTTTGATGCTGCCTTTGTTATACCTGCAGTATGGAAGAATCGATCATCGGAGAGATCAGAAGAGAAGAGAAGAAAAGAGAAGAGAAGGGAAGGCTAGGTCTGCATACCTTTCTAAAATGAGGAAAACAAAAATAATCATAAGCCACAAAACCATAAGTTCAGTTTTAGGTCTCTCTTGTCCCATTACTTTTACTTCCTGGAAAACAATCATGCTGCACCAAATGCTGCAAAATTAAAATTCCAACCAATAAAACCATCACAGATTTTTGAATACCTCAAATCAAGCAAGTAAAATGGGGTCTTTAACGATAACGTGAAAATTGCATGTCCAAACCTTCTCAACACAGGCATGTCAGAATGAAGCATGAAAGTACTGAGATGAAAGAGATCCTGTACATCTCAATAGGTCGTCTTTTATCGTCATATGTGCTTCCCCTTGATAAGAATATAACTTGGAAATATGGTATTCTTATTCACACATATGCAGATGATACGGCTATTTACACTGCAGTAAAATCACATGAAACAAAACAGCCAAACAATCTCGGATCTTCCATTTTAGAAATCCAAAGCGTGCATGTGACAGATTGAAGTCACCCTAACTATTAAATCTGTCGGTTTGAGATGGAATGCTGTCAGAAAAGACATTCAAAACACTATTTCTGGGATGTAATTGGCAAAGGACAAAAAAAGCAGGGAAATATACTGGTATGCGTCATGAGCCCGAGCTGAAAGCACATCTCGCGTTTTTGGTTTCTGTGAGTAAAAACCAGCTGTATAGTCTGAGTCTGTAAGTGCTTTGCCAGGCTGTGCCACAGATAATAAAATGATGAACTACATTTTGTTTTTATTCCTGAGGAAGGTAGTTTTAGGAGATACTTGTTCATACTTGTTCTTCATCAGGTCATCAATCAGCCAGGTTGCTTACCTGTGGTTAAGCTCTCGGCAGTGGGGGTTTTGTTCTCTTTCCCAGCAGGCTTTGGGGCGGCAGCGGCGGGGGCCTTACTGCTGAAAAAGCCCTTCTTCACTGCGGGGGGAGAGGGAGTGGGGCTGGGCGCCGGGCTCTGGGATGGAGACTGGTCTGGCGTCGTGCCCTTGCGGTAGAAGTGAGGGCTCCCCGATGGAGATTTCTCCTTCTTCTCCTCCTCGGGAACCTCCTTCACCTCCACTGGCTCGTTATACTTCTGCCGTATGTAGTCAGGGCCTGGAATAACATGGAAGCGCAGGCTTTCTCAGGTTCTGAAGGGATTGAAAATTGAGCACGCCTTGTACTCTTTTGTGTCTCTCACGGACGTTGGTCATGACTAGGATGGTCACTGTCACCAGCTATTCTTAATATTCTTAGCACTATACACACAAACTGTTCTGATACATCAATTAGGTCAGTGGTTCTCGACGTGGGGTCCGGGGACCACCAGGGGTCCTTGAGGGGGTTCCAGGGGGTCCCCAGCAAATTGATGAATTGTTAAACTTCAGCATTATTTCATTTAGAAGAATTTACCAAAATTAGAGAATGTAGAAGAATGACTGTTTTGATCATAGTTTCACTGTTATCTCTCTACCTACATTACAGACCTTGATCAGTCATGGAATTCTGGACAAAATCATAACTAGCAATAAAAATATGTTCAGATTTGGGACAAAATCTCATCAAATGGGGGTCCGTGGCTCTAATGTGGACAAAATTATGGGTCCTTGATATGAAAAAGGTTGAGAATCACTGAATTAGGTTATCCAGAGAACACCAATATTGTAGTAAAAGGTATCTGTAGGGTTGATAAAGCCAAATTTAAGACTTTGGAATAGAATTTCAGGGCAATTTAACAACCAAAATAAAGCAACAAAACAGACAAAAAAATTACACCAGGAAATTAAATGTTTTTAGGTCATGATGTCAAACATGTTTGACATACTGTATTCACCCTGTTCTATATTAATTTAAGAGAGTACATACATATGGGTCAAACATGATGTGACCAACTGGAAGTGCAAGTAATGTAATATAACGTAAGAATATAAAACCAACACTACTTCCGGACCGTTTCACATCTTTTGGTCAAACTAAAGAATTCACGGTATTCAGCATTAGTATGTTTGCTTTATTTACAATTCTAACTCGATTAAATATCACAGAGGGCTCTATTTTCGTGATAGCTGGCGGGGCTTTGTGCTGGCAAGGTGGTATTTTTGTCAAGAGCACACAGGTTGTTTTTCCCGCCTTTATTATTTTGGTGGCTTACCATGAACTTGACTGCGCCCAAGTCACCAAGTCACCAAGAGATTCAAAATTCGTATCCAATTCCGGACATTTACATTTGTCCGTGTCGGTGTATTCATATACTCGATATAAACCCTTTATTAACCCTTCCTGTACCTTCACAATGTTACAGATACTTGTAAGAAGTGCAGGCTATGGACTCAAAGCTCTTATTTTTCCATTTATCAGCCAATACCGATTCTCTACATGAAGTAACTGTCGCCCAAAGTGGGATTTAAGGCTTCCCGCTAATTGTTTGTGACTAAGTTCGTAACTTAGTGTTTTATATGCTTAAATGTGATGAAATTTGATACCTAGCTTCTGAAATGTGTATGAATTTACGTCACTTAGCTTTTGGTTGGGAACTCCGTATAAAAATGCCGGTAAACACCAGAAATTACGCGAGTGACCGAGTGGCCGGAATTGGATACAATTCTGTCTGATATCATTGAGCCGTTTCCTACATTAGGCAATGGTTCTCCTACTACCAGGGCAACACGGTAACCAAATGTGTCATCTACTCCCAAGCTAATTGAATTTAAGGTGCCACCCCGTTTGCAGCTGCACCGTAGTCGTGCCGCACACCTCTGGCCACGAAATGACCAAAAATCTGTTGCTATTCGAGTCGATATTCTGGACAGTTGATCCGGCAATTTCCCCCCTCAAGACCTAGTGAAATTCCCGGGAATCATCCTTTGCGATGCTAACATGAAAAGCCGTAAAATTCACGGTTTAAGCACGCTCACAGGAGACTCGGGGGGGTGGCATATTTCATTCTACGACTTGCTCACAGCAAGCGTTTGGAGCAGGAGAGTTTAAAGTTTGAAAACCGGCAAAGGACGAGATATGCACAGCAAAAAAAGTAGGGGAAAAATGGCACCTGGCCACAGGAGCTCCTCCATTTTTGTGATGTCTTCTGTGACGTACCTTAAACGCAAAATCCGGCCTCACCTCACCTATACTATGTGTGAAAGGGGCTTGTGATATTGTGGTGCATTGACTCACTGAACACTGAAAGCAGGTTCAGCTGGACTGGATTCACACCAAGAATTAAAAATTAAACTTATTAATTAAAAATATGTCTAAAATTCCAATTCTAATCAATCAATCATCATCATCATCATCATCATCATCAATGAATTTGCTATTCCTACAGGAAGCTTAATTAATTAAAAAAAATGTATTTTAACTGATTCAACAGAAATTTGTAGACAATTTCCTCAAATGTCATTTTAGTCTTTTTCGTTTCTAAAAACTATGATGGCAAGGTATTAAATTGGCTGGTGAAATTCTGAATCCACCTGCTTGTGGCCACCTGGCAAAAACGTTGTTCAACACACATCCATTTTTAGCTTGTACTGGCCCCTTAAGGCATAAGACATTAACTTAAGGTAAGCATGATTAAACCTGACCCAAATACCTGATATCATCTTTGGCTACCTGTCACTTTTGGCCCGGGCCGTAATTTAAGGTTTTATTCACTGTCAGTTAGCTCATGATTGGGATGCCTGTATCTGCCTCCATGATTTCACAGTGGAGGCATTTGTCCGACCTCAGTGGAGTTTCAAAGCCGCGCGTCAGCCCCTCGCTCGGTTTATGATACCTGTTAAAGGCTTCCAGGCATGCCCAGCATGCCCGGGGTCACTGATGAGGCCCCGCAGCAAGGCTATCCCACTACTGACACCAGCACCAGCATCTCAAGCCCACCACTCTGCTACCGCCCTCTGGGAAAACTACCTCATCCTGATTAGGTGTCTACACAGGTAGCGGCTCTACACTCTAAATCAGGGCAGCCTGAAAGTGGGAGTTGCGTTCCACATTTGTCCCTCGACAAAATAGCTCTCCAAAGCTTTCCAGCATATGGAAATTATTTAGTATTTGATTTAGATTTAATTATATGCAATGAGTTATTTTGTGATAACTTGCTCATAGTAAAGCACATAAAAAAATATTCTGGCAATACCACTTGAAGAAGAAGCTACCATAGGGCCGGGCAATATGGACAAAATCAAATATCACAATATTTTTGACCAAATACCTCGATATCGATATTGCGACAATATTGTAGGGATGACTATTGGTGCTTTCACAAAATATTTACACAATGAGATTTTTGATAAATAATCATCAGTAATGTGGATATAATGACTAAGTGGGTAAAGGCAAATAATAAAACAGCTAGAACAGTCTGGTAAGTTCAGAAAATGACATCACTTTACTGTAATGCAGCCTTTAAAACCAGGAAAAGACACTTATGCCATATCACGATATTACGATATCCAAAATCTAAGACGATATCTAGTCTCATATCACAATATCGATATAATATCGATATATTGCCCAGCCCTAAGCTACCATTTGAATGTGAAGGTGAGGCTTGTTTGTCCATATAACACACAGGGAGGATCCCAGCACAACTCCAAAGCAGTCTTCTCCAAAACAACTGAAGTCAGTGGGGACCGGTTCTTCAGAGTTTCAAAAAGGGCAAAAAAATTACCAGTAAATGACTCCATACAGCTCATGCAATATAATCAAAGTCTTTTGAAGCCAAACTATCACACAGTGAGTGGAAAAGACCTATATTACACCATTATGTAGTGCAAAACTTAATTACAGTTGTTCTTTTAAAAAACATCAAAGTCCTCCCGTGTTCATGTTCTGCTTGACAAGAATGTGCAACCTTCCCCCCTTTCGTGTTTACACTCCTCTGCATAGATATATATGTATAGAGTAACTTTTTGGTCATTTTTTTGCCATCGTTAAAACTCTAAAGAACCGGTCCCCAACAACTTCAGTTGTTTTTGAGAAGGCTGCTATGGAGTTGTGCTGGCAACCTCCCTGTGTGTTATATGGACAAAGAAACTTCACCTGTCTTTCAACTGACATGAGGGTGAGTAGATAATGACAGAATTCATTTTTAGGTGAACTATTCCTTTAATAGATGCTTTGATTTCTGCAAGGCTCTCCCACCTCATCCCACCTTCATAAGTGGTATCCCAGGCCAGCACCCTGACTCCTTCCCTGGTGCTGCCAGAGGTCTAGTTGCAGTGTCTATTGCTTATATATCAAGTTTGTATTATCCAGAGAAACATGGACCTGGCTGCTGTCCTAGTATCTTGTTTTGGTCATGTTGTGTAACCCTGGATCACCTGCATGCGACTATATGGTTTGTAGCGGAGCTCAAACCCACCTAAACTCAGTTTGCCCACCTTTTTACTTGTGGAATAGAGTTTACCTCCTTTTGAGGTTGATATAAAACTTTATGAGGTAAAGTAATAGCACACAAAGTTAAGTAATATCAAAGTAATATCAAACTGATGTAAGTTATGTGAGAATTTAAGGAAAGCAAATTTAACATAAACTAATACTTTTATTTTTGTTTCTCTGGGTGGTTGATTGTCTTATAATGATCACCAACTGGAGGTCATAGTTCAGCGACCTTTTTATTTACCACTACATCACTGCATATACTGTATGTATGTATGTATGTAGGCTTGTGCATGCATGTATGTATATGTGTATCAATGTGTGTATGTTTGTGTGTTAAATACTTTACTATTATCTTTACTTTTTTTCTGTCCATCTTTTTCTCTGTTCTATTCATATATAGCTGGTGGATTTTTCTATCTCTTTTCTACTGCATTGTATTGAACTCTATTCTATTGTGTTGTATTGCTCCTGGTGTTACTGTACCTGGCTGGTGGAAGCCTGGGGAGAGCTCTCTGGCCACAGCTCTGGCAATGTCTGAATCCTGACTGGCTGACTGGGCAGCCTGGTCTGCAGCTTCTCCTTTGGCCCGGGCATGGGACGTCCTGCAAAAACACACCACAAACCCCACTTAAAGGAATATAGTGAGTTTTTGATAGATTGTCCCATTGGTCACCTAAGCTGCTAAGTGATGAGAACATAGACACCAAAATAATTAATCTGTCCCCGGGAGATCATTTCGAATCAAATCACATCATTATTTGCGACTGACAGCACACCAAAAAGGTCAAAAAGGTTATTGCAGAAGAAGCATCCAGCTGTCCAATAGTCTTAATGATCAATAAGAGGTGTTGTTAGTGCAGTGGCTTATTGATTCCGGTGAATTAGGCAATTTGGAAGCGGGACTAAATTAGGACCAATTCTTGATACCCAGGCCTACTCAACATAGTGTATAAAGTGTTAGCATGGAGCCTACTATCTCTCAGCATAGCGTATGCTAAAGTGTTAGCATGGAGCTACTATCACTCAACATAGCGTATGCTAAAGTGTTATGGAGCCTACTATCACTCAACATAGTGTATGCTAAAGTGTTAGCATGGAGCTACTATCACTCAACATAGCGTATGCTAAAGTGTTATGGAGCCTACTATCACTCAGCATAGCGTATGCTAAAGTGTTAGCATGGAGCTACTATCACTCAACATAGTGTGTGCTAAAGTGTTAGCATGGAGCCTACTATCACTCAACATAGAGTATGCTAAAGTGTTAGCATGGAGCCTACTATCACTCAACATAGTGTATAAAGTGTTAGCATGAGGCCTACTATCACTCAACATAGTGTAGGCTAAAGTGTTAGCATGGAGCCTACTATCACTCAACATAGCGTATGCTAAAGTGTTATGGAGCCTACTATCACTCAGCATAGCATATGCTAAAGTGTTAGCATGGAGCTACTATCACTCAACATAGTGTGTGCTAAAGTGTTAGCATGGAGCCTACTATCACTCAACATAGTGTATGCTAAAGTGTTAGCATGTAGCCTGGTGTCACTCAACATAGTGTATGCTTAAGTGTTAGCATATCACTCAACATAGTGTATGCGAAAGTGTTAGCATGGAGCCTACTATCACTCAACATAGTGTATGCTAAAGTGTTAGCATAGAGCCTACTATCGCTCAACATAGTGTATGCTAAAGTGTTAGCCAACAATCTACCATGACACAAGGATGATTTTGGTGTCTATGTTCTCATCATGTAACAGCTAAGTTGACCAACTGGGTTAGTTAATGCTTATGAAGCATTAACTAACCCTTAACTTAGTGACCATTATTGTAAAGTGTTACCAATTTCAGAAAATGTAATATGGCAGACCTTGATGGTCCAATAGGCAAATTTGTAGAACAAGAATAGCTGGATGTGTGTGCAAAGTTTCATGTCTCTACGACCAACAACTGCTGCATTGTGACCTTTTGAAATTTTTACTTTTGACTGGTGGTTACAGCGCCATCATCTAGAATATTACTCCCATAATTGTTTCTGCATATCTCCACAAGTAGCTGCACAAGCCAGAAGGGAGTCAATATCTTAAGGTATATTCAAAAACACAGACAGAAATAAAAAAATAAAAAAAGCCTGAGAACTCGCTAGTTAAAAAGGACAGCTTTGTCATAAAGTTCAGACCGTTCTGCCAGACTGACCGAGTGGAATACCAGATGAAGCACCCTTGTGAGTGTGTGTGTGTGTGTGTGTGTGTGTGTGGCTGGAGCTAGAGGGACTGTGTGAGACAGTATTCTTGTCAGCTGTTGATAAGCCTCCTCTTGCCTGGCCTTATTTAGGCAGGCCCTACTTCTGACACACGCACACATGCACACACACATACACACACACAGGTAAAGCCAACGCATGTACTCATGTGCACGCACACAGACACACACACCCACATACACACACACACACAGACTCGCACACACACACACAAACCTGCAATCTGGCCAAGAATCTGCTCGGTTTGTTTTCCCTCTCCAACCCACTCGCTCACTCTCTCATCCTCCTTCTCTTGCCCTCTCTCTCTCGCTCTCTTTCTGGTTTCTCACTTCGCTCCCTCTCTCCCTTCTCCTCTTCCCTCCCTTCCTCCCTCCCTCGCCCGGCTTCACCCAGATGACGGGAAAAGTGACGCAAGGCGAAACCCTTCCACACGTTCCTGAGCTCTTACCCGCGCTCGTCAGCTATGGCCACACTGCAACCTTCAAAGACTCCAGCTCCCATTTCCTACATTCTACCACCAGCCCACTCTGGCCTGGATTAGTGTGTGTGTGTGTGTGTGTGTGTGTGTGTGCATTCATACATGTCTGTGTATCTCCATGTGCTCTGTGTATATTTGAGTGTGTGTGTGTGTCGATCTGCATGTGCACCTCTGTGTGTTGTGATCGCTGTCTGTCTGTGCTCATGCATACTGTGTGTGTGTGTGTGTGTGTGTGTGTGTGTGTGTGTGTGTATGAATGTGTCATCCCCCCCCAGTGTAATTTTCATTAAACCCCCACTCATCAAAAAAATCAAAGACGGCATTGTTAAAATTCATCAAGCCAGTAGAAGCTGGGGTAAAGAGCATGCTAATTAGTGGTTCCTCATTGCATAATAGATAATGAGGTTAATGAATGGGGATGCATTATAATAATAAAGGAGCTGTCAGGGTACAAAATTTGATGAATTACCAACTTGATCCATTATAGTTTTAAATTCAAACTCTAAATCTGGTCTTGTCTCTTTATTGAATGCTTCACATATAGTACCTGATTCTATAGATGGAATAGCACTGAAAACAGATAGGGGTGACATATTTCTATGAAAAATGTATATTCATTATTTTATCATTATTATTATTATTATTATTTTTAAAAGTGATTGTTGGCAGGTAAACTCTTCAGTTTGCCAGCCCTTGACAGGTGAGCCAAAAAGTTAATTTCGGACACTGAGAGCTATTGTGAGTTGTGTAAGGTAGGTCCTCGTGTCATATTGCTGCTCCCATGGGAAAACCTCATCACTCCATGTTCCATGTCCATTTTCATGTCTTTAAAGCAGTGATTCTCAACCTTTTTCCATATCAAGGACCCCTAATTTAGTCCACATTAGACCCCCATTTGATGAGATTTTGTCTCTCCGCCCCAAATCTGAGAATATTTGTATTGTCAGATATGATTTTGTATAGAATTCCATGACTATCTGTACTGTAGGTAGAGAGATAACAGAGAAACTATGATCAAAACAGTCATTCTAAAATGACAAAATAAGTTTAACAATTCATCAATTTGCTGGGGACCCCTTGGAATGCCCTCAAGGACCCATGGTGGTCCCCGGACCCCACGTTGAGAACCACAATTTTAAAGGATAGGTTTGTTGATTTTAGACCTGTGTATAATTTGTCTCTTACGTACCTGTAGAAGCTGGACCTGCAGACAATATTGACTCCTGAATCAGCTGTCGGTTGAAACTGTGAGCTCCTGTTGCTAGGCCTCTTGCTGCTAACAATAAGTCCAAATGGGGTTTGTCAAAATATCTCCAGAAAAGCCATTTGTCGGCTCCACGGGGGAGTTGAGAGTAAACATGACACGGTTCTGCCATTACACACACTTTTACTAATCAGGAAATGACAGAACTATTTTTCTCTGCTGCAGCACAGACAGGTCAGCTTGTAAACAGTATAGTTTGGTAGAACAGTGATTCTCAACCTTTTTCATATCAAAGACCCTAATTTAGTCCATATTAGAGCCACGGACCGCCATTTGATGAGATTTTGTCTCTCAGACCCAAATCTGAGAATATGTTTATTGTTAGATATGATTTTGTCCAGAATTCCATGACTATCTGTATTGTAGGTAGAGAGATAACAGTGAAACTATGATCAAAATAATCATTCTTCTACATTCTCTAATTGTGTTAACTTCTTGTAAATGAAGTAATGCTGAAGTTTAACAATTGATCAATTTGCTGGGGACCCCCTGGGACCCCCTCAAGGACCCCTGGTGGTCCCCGGACCCCACGTTGAGAACCACTGTGGTAGAAGACAATTCACTGAGTGGAACTGGTGCTACTGCTTTCTGGGTTGTGAATATAAATAAGTCAGTCGGTCACCATATAGTTTTCACAAACTGGCTTTTTTGGAGATATTCTGACAAACCCCACTTGGACTCATTGTTAGCAGCAAGAGGCAACAGAACTCCAAAATCAGCAAACTTGTCCTTTAATTGAATCATTTTTATGCTTCATACGTTTCATGGCATGTAATCCGATGTCTGTTGCAACCCATCAGTTCATGATGGGGTCAGATTTGCTGCCCTGACTCATCGACTTGTCCGAACGTATTGCCTGGTTCAAATTAATCGTCTTATCTAATCGCAACCTGTCAGAGTTCTGTTTTCTTTGCTTTTGTGTGCTTGCCTCACAAATGCCATGACTCATCTTTTACACAACCACGTTAAAAAAAGGAACGGGTGTACTGAAGAATCGGGGTGTGAAAGAGTTATGGCAGGAGTGTTTCACAACCGGAGAATACTTGCCAGGATAAAGTATCGACTTCATGAAATGTAGCCTTGATCATGCATAGTTTCTGGTGATTTTTTTTTTAGTTTTTATATAGTGACTTCATTGTGTGTCCCACAGTGTGAACTTTGAGTTTGGAAATGATGATGTTAGACCAGGAGGCTGCTCTTCACTCGACATCAAAACGGAAAGCATGGTGGATATAGTTACCATTCGGTTCAATGGGATGAACATTCATTTCAACCATATGGCTCAGCCCTATCTACAGAGTGTTACAGCATGACGTTCCCTTCATCTCTCCCATGTTTTCTGTTTCTCTCCACTGTGTGCCGTCGAATCCAGCAGCTGTAAAATAAATCTTAAAGGAATAGTTCACCCAAAAATGAAAATTCTGTCATCATCTACTCACCCTCATGCCAAATGGAACACAGGTGAAGTGTGTTAGTCCATATAACACACAGGGAGGCTGCCAGCACAACTTGGTAGCAGCCTTCTCCAAAACAACTGGAGTCAATGGGGACCTGTTCTGCATTGTATCAATTTGCTGGGGCCCCCCTTGGAACCCCCTCAAGGACCCCTGGTGGTCCGCGGACCCCACGTTGAGAACCACTGATGTAAACATACACTTTGCTTTCAGCTGCATGAAGCGATATGAAGAGATGTGCTGCGAAGACAACTACATCTGAGTTTAGAAGTCATACTCTTGTGCGTCTTTAGGAATCGAATATCAATTTAAAGTTACAGCCACATTCACTCCTCTTCCTCAGTTTTTTAGTTGGGCTGAGAAAAACAACAGGTAGGGACACGGAAAGGACAGGTGTTATGGGGTTAAAAGGAAAAACAGTGATTCATTTGCGGGTGTCTGAAATTCTTATACCCAAGCCGTCTTTACCTGGAGGTGGCGATCTCCACTTTGGTTCGGGCGATGGCCGCCGCCCGGATGGCCCCCTCCACGGCGCGGTCCACCTTCTGCTTGGTCTTGGCGTTCCGCAGCGGGATCAGCTGCTTCTTGACGCCGCGGGCCAGCGCGTTGTTCTTGTACTTGCCCTCCTCCCGGGTGCCGTCGGGGAAGACGGTGCAGCCGTAGCCGTGGCGCCGGTTGTTCAGCCACTCGCCCTCGTACTTCATGCCGTTGGAGCGCTCCGACACGCCGAAGCCGCTGCGCTTGTCGTTCCGCCACTCGCCCGTGTACGACTCGGTGGTGGTGGCGTCCACGTCGTCCTCCGGCGGCGGCGGGTAGTCGTCGGCCCCGTCGCCGAAGCTCACGGTGGAGTTGGCGTCGCTGGAGCTGATGCGGCTCATGGCGGTGTCGCTGCGGCCCGAGCTGCTGCGCTTGCTGGAGATGGACGAGCGCGAGTCCGACTTCCGCAGCCGCTGCAGGCTGCCGAAGAGCGAGCCGCGGCGGAAGAGGCCCTTCTTCCGCTCCGGGCCCTCGCCGCCGCCGCCGCCGCCGTCCGAGTGGAAGTTGAGCACGAAGCCGCCGCGCGTGCCGGCGGGGCTGTCGGCGAGGCTGTCGTGCAGCGCCGTGCCGTTGCTCTGCTCGCTGCGCAGGGAGGCCAGCGAGGTGCGCAGCGGCGAGCGGATGACGGCGGCCATGCCGTACGGGACGCTCTGGCGGACGCCGTAGCCGTGGCGCATGCCGCCGGTCCACTGGCCCTGGTAGGTGCCTGCGGGGGGAGCGGGGAGTGCGGGAGGGGGGAGGGGGGGGGGGGGGGGAGGAAGGGGAAGAGAGGCAGTGAGTTAAGAGAGGAATAAATGAAGGAATTAAAAGTGGGAGAGGAGGAGGAGAAGGAGATGGAGATGAGGACGCAGGATGCTGTAATAGAGGTACTGAACAAGTCGTTGGATAGAAGAATAGATGGAAGATATGTGCAGTATGATGTGTGATGCATGGTTGATGCACTGTAGAGCTGCAACGATTAATCGATTAATCGATTAGTTGTCAACTATTACATTTATCGCCAACTATTTTGATAATCGATTTGAGTAATTTTTTATTAAAAAAAGTCAAAATTCTCTGATTCCAGCTTCTTAAATGTGAATATTTTCTGGTTTCTTTCCTCCTCTATGACAGTAAACTGAATATCTTTGGGTTGTGGACAAAACAAGACATTTGAGGACGTCATCTTGGGCTTTGGGAAACACTGATCCACATTTTTCACCATTTTCTTACATTTTATAGACCAAACAACTAATCGATTAATCGAGAAAATGATCGACAGATTAATCGACAATGAAAATAATCGTTAGTTGCAGCCCTAATGCACTGATGCATGATTGGTAGACTGATAAACTGAATGGATGACAAAAGGCAACAAGACTTCAGTTTTAATCAGAACAGAGCACCATATGAAAAAGAGCAATTTCGGTGCTTGAGAAGAAAACTACAACTACAATTTTGGAACTTTTCCTTTAAAATGTGTTTTTTAATCTTGTCTTTAATTCTACACCTGGGGTGGCTGCTGGAAGAAGAGGTACTACGTTTCAGTTCTCAAATACTCTCAAATATACTGCACATTTATTCCCAAATACATAAATAAATGACAGAAAAAGCATATGTCATATGCGATAGCTCCTCACACGGCTTCAATTTCCCTCCACCTTATTCAAATGAGTTACTAGAAGAAGTTTAGATCATCTGTATATGTGCAACAGTCGTCTTGAGGATGTTGGAGGGAGAATACTTGTGTCTCCAAAAAGTAAACTCTTCAGGGAAAAAGATTGACAGCATTTAGATTGACAGCCACACATTTTTGAAATTATTCTTTGGGTTCCGAATCGCTCCGATGAGCTGCAGGAACAGAGCAGTTAGCCCAGTCAGTACATGTAAACATTGGATTCTGGAAAAAACAGAAGTGGTATGTTGGATCGCAGTGAGCACGGCTATAACCAAAACATATGTCAGACTGTTGTTCTGCTTTCATGGATTAATTACAAGGAACCCGTGATGTCACGGGTACAACAGGACAATGCACTGCCCTGCTGTACTTCAAAGTAAATAGTTTTATCTGGGTAATCAGTACATAAATGTGGGTAACACTTTACAATAAGGGTCACTAAATTAAGGGTTAGTTAATGCTTAATAAGGGTTAGTTAATGTTTAACAAGGGTTAGTTAATGCTTAATAATGGTTAGTTAATGCTTAAGGGTTAGTTAATGCTTAATAAGGGTTAGTTCATGCTTAATAAGGGTTAGTTAACAGTTAATAATGGTTAGTTAATGCTTAAGGGTTAGTTAACAGTTAATAATGGTTAGTTCATGCTTATTAAGCATTAACTAACCCTTAATTAACAGTTAACTAATGTGTAATTTACTAATGGTGTTAATGTTAACTAATGTATTAATTTATACATTATTTAATAGTTTATAAAGATGACTAATAAATAATGTATAAATGAATACCATAGTAAACATGAACACCATTAGTAAATGATTACCAGACACATTAGTTAACTGTCAATTAAGGGTTAGTTAATGCTTATTAAGCATTAAGCTTATTAAGCTTATTAAGCATTAACTAACCCTTAACTTAGTGACCCTTATTGTAAAGTGTTACCAACATTTGCCCTCTGGCCATACTGTTAACTCCACAACAAACAAATATAGGGAAACTACAGTAGAACTGCCTACTGTGTTATAGCCTACCTATATTATGAAGTGCTGTATCTAAATAGAAGTGATTTTCAAACTGCAACAGATTCTGAAACTGATACTAGGTATATAGGACAAGGAGTAAACCATGGGTCCAGAACTAAAATTAGCCCTGTCCTATCCCCCACCCTACAAAAAACTAAATCTAGAGAAAGCACCAAGTACTCTATCTATAGACTTTATCAGTTTTATACTGTATGGCTATGACTGACGGATTCTCCAACTTGATTGGAGAAATTGTAAAAGCCTTTGCATTTAATCTGTAAGAGAGTGGGGTCAGCCAAAACTAGAAAAGAGTTAGGAGGTAGCCATAGTCACATTTATTTAACTCTATATATATATATGTAATAAAAGGCTACATGTCACTCCTTTTGTGTGAAAACCGAGTAAATCCATTTATCTTTGACTTGAATTTGATGCATTGTGATTTACGTGCCGGGCAAGTTTCAAGGCGCATGAAACCTATTAACGAACTCACTGTAAAAATGCATGGTTGTCAGTCTGGAAATAAAAATGTCTCAATTTCTGAAAGGTTGTGATTCAGGCAATATGGTTTTCATCTATGAGCAGCAGTTTGTTGTCAGTGCTCGGTGAGTTGAGAAATAACAGACACTCTAGAGCAGTGCTACTAAAGCTTTGGGTCGTGACCAAAGATGGATCACTGGTCTCCCCACATAAGGCCCCTACGCTTTCATAATGGTTTCAAAGTCCAAGCATTTTATAGACTGTGAGCCCTAATGAGCCTAGTCCCCCTAAAAAAAACTCCATATGAACCCAAACAGAGCTTAGCGTTTTGTGCACCTGAACCCAAAAGTGAGAGCTTTAGCCCATCGGGTTCCATCAGGCATCGAACTCTAGAGCTTGATGACCTTAGGAGCTCACCCTAACCCTAACCACACTCTGAAAAAGGTATTTCGACAGCTAGGAAACGAATCCGTTGTGATTCTGAAAAGCAATATCCAGCGTTGTTAGGTGATAAAACAGTTAGCTCCGATGCCCTGGTTAGGAGAGCACAGGCAGCGGCCCTGACGGCTTCAGCCGGAGGGAGAATGTGCTATTTTAAAAGATGGAAGTAACTTGAGACACTGGGAAGTCTGCGGGCCGGCCAAACATAACTCCAACAGCTATCTTGCTATGTGAAATAAGCCCTCTCCGGAGAAGACCCTGGACTAAACGCTGGAAAAAAAAAAACATGGCAGAGGGGGAAAAAAAGAAGAGAAAAAGGACTCTCTCTCCCGAAATGAGATCAGTAGCTGTTATTCTAGTGGTTCCCTCAAATGATTTGTGAATTTGTCGAGGAATCGAAACAGAGCCTAAGTTGGAAAATGTACCCCTGATTATAGGCAGTATCTTTTTTTATACAGCATTTTACAAACAAATACAGATGGAGGTCCAGATTCATAAAGATTGCACTGAGAGATTGCGATCTGTGCATTTTTGTGCCTCAGTTGCTTGAGCTAACAGTGCAGAATATTCATCTTATTCATTAAGAAAGTTATGCTAATCAAATTGTGGCACAAACAAGTCTCGAAATAATCCACCAAAGCTGGTACCCTTGGCCCTAAAGCCCCTTTAATAATCGCAGCACCCTAGGAACTACATGATGCCCTGGTCTGTTTGATGGTCATGTCTGGCCCATGTATATAAAACACAATAAGATCAGTCTTACATCAATGTTAGTGAACATTCTGAATGGCCTGAACCCTTTGTACAGAGTCTTTACACCACCTTTCAAAGGGGCTTATATGCATTACAATAACTTGGGGAAGTTTTAGTGAACTGGGCGCAATCTCAATTGGCATGGCCTCGCCTACAAATAAGTACTATGTCGGCAAAACAATGAGATTTATGAATAATTTAAATATGCATGACCATGATGGGCGCAAAGAGGCTTTAGTATCTGATCAGTGCTATTACCAGCTTTCTAGTCATTGCATATGGTCAGTGAAGCCCATGGCATTATGATTTTTGGTGATACAGCTCGCTCTTCCCTGTGCAAACCTATAGTTAATCTAGGCCAGAGAGTCAAAATATGAAAACAGGGAATGAAGAGGTATAGGAATGGGAATTTAGATGGTATATCCTTGCATCTACAGACTTTAGACTACACTGTCTACCAGTATCTTTACTTCTACATTCGGCTACTATGGATTGTAGATTTAACAGCCATTACGCACCGCTACGCCTATATATTGTGAGCCTTATTTGCAGCAGCCATTTTGGCATGTCATAGCAGGTAAACACAGGTGTAACCAATAACATTAATGATGGTTCCATTCCATTTAGGTGTTCCTCAGCCATTCCAATGAGTCAGCATGCACTATACCAGGCCCTGGCACTGGAACACCTAAATGGAATGGAACCATCATTAATGTTATTAGATACACCTGTGTTTACCTGCTATGACATGTCAAAATGGCTGCTGTGAGGTCTATAGCCCATTGATTGATCACACAAATAAGTCTAATTTATGATCTGATGTTTTCAGGAATGGGAGGAGGGGGGGGAGCGCCGCTTTTCAACAGAGAGGGAGGAGACAAGCTAGTGGAAAGCTACCGAACGGGCCGGGAGGAGCTTCGTCCCGGAATTTGACAACAAGCTTTAGAAAAGACGGAAAAACCCTAAAATATTTTGAAATATTTTATTGAAATCTAATTAAAGTTTTCCACATACCGTGGCATTAGTTAAGCAATAATATGACAAAGTCACTTCGATACTTCAATTACTCCCTGCATTATCAAGGAGCAGGGCTAAAGACGGGAGAGGTGTGGGGGGGAGAGGAGGAAGAGAGAGAGAGAGAGAGAGAGAGAGAGAGAGAGAGAGACAGAGAGGGTTAACTAGCTCAGACTTTGAAATTGCTGCATTTTCATGAACTTATAACATGTTTTTTATGCAACTATTTTCCTAGTAGCTACAGTTGTCATATGTAGTGAAATAAAAAGGAAGATATTTGCTCTGAAATGCATGCGAGTAAAAGCATGATATGACTTTATGGGGAAATTATTATCTAAAATGTTGGACCCACAGTCAATTGAAAATCACAGTAGTGGGATGTGTTGTTGAATATGCTCACAAAGGTGTTAAATGTCAGTTTTCAGGCTATTAGCTTGGTCTCATATTCAATGTCAAATGTTTGCTAGGATATATAAGGTCCCCAAACTCAAAGGCAACAAGTATCTCAAAAATAAATACACTTTTATTCTCCAGCCCTGTATATACAGTATTTCGACAGCTTCAGCTTCGACTATAAACTCTCATCTCATAAAGACAAAACTACATCATACTATTGACCGCATCAAGTTTTTCAAGTAATACCATAATTACCAATCATCTACTGTATATTGAGATGTATTATTGGCTGCAACCTTCCCACTAGATTTCAAAAGAAATATTCAACTTACTGTACCCGAACGTATTGATCTGACTTCTGCAGTGAAAAAAAAAATGAGTAAAAATGTAAGTAAAATGATTTACACACAAAACACGTAGGTCTATTTGTTCATAACATCAACTGAGTTCAGCCATGTTTGAGAAGACACCATCACAGCTGTATAAATAAACCACTAACAACCTTAATTTAGAGGTTAATGCACTGAACTGAGAACTGAACTGCCACGATGTTACTGAACATAATATACATTTACTTTTGAAAACTATGTGAATTGCATGTAAAATACTGCAACGCTTTTATTTGAGGGGAATTTTGAAAACCAAAATATGGACTTTCTACTTTCACATTGTCCTCAATTTATGTTTATGCACAGCTTCTGTTGGGTAGCAAGAGTGAGAATAATATGTGTTTTGAACCTGAGTCCATGGTATGAGACTACACTTCACATTTGGGTCCCCTACTGAAAATATTTAAGAACCCCCTACTACTACTGAGAAATTATTTCCATATTAGGTTTTTGCTAATGACAATTGGGCAGGGTTGAGGAGTAGTGGATCAGATGTAATGGGATTACAGTAATCTGATGACTGCACTATTACTGTAAAAATACTGTAATCATATTGAAGAAAAAAAGGACAGAAGGCTGCAGTGTTAACAGTGATCAATGCAACAGTTATAAGTCTTGTCATTTTGATTTTTATACCAAGCTTTAGGTGGCCAGGGATTCTATTTTCAGACATGACTTCTACTTCTTCTACTTCATCTACTACTACCACTGCTACTAGTACTTCTACTACTACTACCAACACTACTACTACTACAAGTACTATTAGGCTACTACTACTACTACTACTACTACAAGTACTATTAGGCTACTACTACTACTACTACTACTACAAGTACTATTAGGCTACTACTACTACTACTACTACTACTACTACTACTACTACAAGTACTATTAGGCTACTACTACTACTACAACTACTACTACTACTACTACCACTACTACAAGTAGGACAAGTACTATTAGGCTACTACTACTACCACTACTACAAGTACTATTAGGCTGCTACTACTACTACTACCACTACTACAAGTACTATTAGGCTACTACTACTGCTACTACTACTACTACCACTACTACAAGTACTATTAGGCTACTACTACTACTGCTACTACTACTGCTGGCCACAGTGTCTATTTTCAGTCATGATTACTGCTTCTTCTACTTCTATCACTACAAATACTACTACTACTGCCACTACAACTACAGCCACTGCTATACCTACTACTTACTGGTACTACTAGAAGAACAAGAATGACGAAGAAGATGATTGTGGGAGAAGGAGGATCAAAAAGAAGACACAAACAAGAAGAAGGAGGAGGGAGAGAAAGGACAAGGGGAAAGAAGAGTTCATTTTCAAACTTGATGAATATTTCCCTGAAGTTTTCATTCATCGCATGGCTGTGCTTGAACTGTGCAAAGATTAACACGAGAAGTACAATCATTTTGCCTTCAAAATAAAGGCGTAGAATTTGTCAATGATGGAAAAAAATTATCAAAATTATTGTGATATCATTACATGAAATATGGAGTGAAACCAGCTGTTTAATAGATACTAGAAGGATTATAGTGTATGGTGTTTCCTCATGAAATAACAAAAAAAAAAAAAAAAAATCACGAAAATTAAATGCCCATTTATAGTTGAGACAAAATGATTCCTCAAAGCTACAGAATGAGAGCACCAGTGCCTGGGATCAAGTCAGTCAGTGTAAGACACTACTGAAATTTCCTTTGCTTGTCATGTTTGTTGGGCTGCCACACATTCACAAACAAATTCTCCAACCCTAGACTTCTACCAGACAACTTGGAAGGGTGTCTGCTACCTTATAGAAGCCAATTTCAGAGACATAGTTGCTCCTAAAGATGATAGAATCAGAGCTGGTGCCTGGTGTCAAGTCAGTTAGAATAAGCCACGACTGGAAATGCCTTGTGCTTGCCATAGGCTGCCAAAAATTATATTTCTCAAACACCAAACAATAAACAACCACCAGACAATTACAATCTACAATTGTTGCTGTTTGCTGTCTCTTTAAATCAATTATGTTACTTTACTGGCATGATTGTTTATTATGGATGGGACTATATATCGCAATTCGATATATCGCGATACAAAAATGTGACAATACTTATCGTGGGGCAGAAATTCTGCTGTAATAATCACAAATGAGACGGCTTGCCCATCACAATGTCACAAGCTCGCCATTAAAAATGATATTACACTATATTATATTACATTTTTAAATTACATTCTAGCAAGCCAATGCCATTGCTAGAATGGAAATTTGTGACACACAAATAAACATAATTCTGCACAGTCATACTTTGTTGTCGTTGAAGTTTTGTTTGTTACATTGTATTGTTTTTGTATTGAATCGTGAACCACCTATCGTGTATCAAATCGTATCGTCCCATGCCTACTGTTTATCAGAAACAATATTGCCAAAGCAGTAGCCTATACAAACTGTCAAAACAACAGTTTATATTAAACTATAATGAGATGATACATATTTGGTCTGAAAACATGAACTATTACCTATATCAATTCAATGCATGTGAATTCAATGTGCAGTGTTTATGGTGTATGATTCAATACTAGATAATATTCGTGATGTATCTGTGACAACTCACAAAATTGAGAACATGTAGTTATAAAAAAAACAAAAAAACATTCAACACCCAGTAATCAGTCTCAGTCTCTCTCTCTCTCTCTCTTTCTTTCTTCACGTCTCTCTCACCTCCATCCCCGTACGTCTCGACGCCGTATCCGTCCTGCAGACCGTTGCTCCAGGTGCCCTCGTACCTGGCCGGTGTGTTCAGGCTCTGCCGCACGCCGTACCGGCCCTTAAACCCGTGCGTCCACTCGCCCCGGTAAATCCACCTCCCCTTGGTCTCCACGCCGAGCCCGTGACGTTTCCCCTGCGCCCAGTAGCCCTGGTAGACGTTCCCGCTGGGCCAGGTGTAGACGCCGACCACCTCGAAGCCGTTGGACCACGACCCCGCGTACTCGCCCTGGCCCTTGGGTCCGGTGCAGAGGCCGTGGCCGTGGGCTTTGCCGTCCTCCCAGCCTCCGCAGTACGTGCCGCCATCGTCAAAGTCGAACCGGCCGCCCGTCATTCAGAAACGGAGGGTGAAAAGTACTACTCGGTGGTTTGTTTTGAAGTCCAGAGTGAACGAAATGTTTTTTTCAGAAGCGGGGGGAAGTAACGTTATAGGGGAAGCCCTCGGCGCAGGCTTAACGGACCGACAGGGTGATGAGTGATGGCCGCTGGTCGCATCGGCGGTGGGCTGTCGGTTAAAAAAGCGGAACGTGGGAGGGTGAGAGGCGGCCGCCACGGCTGCCAGAGTCGCTCCACTGATGTGTGTTGGCAGACTCTCCCACTCCCATCTCTGCCTTGCCAGCCAAGCCAGCCGCGATAAAACAAAACGGTACGTCCGGTTTAGATTTTCAAAATAAAACCCTGAAACTTGTTGCAATGTTTTTTGAATGTAAGTGTACAAAGCACAGGAGTGACCAAAAGCAGGCTATGCAAAAGCCACAATTTATGACATTTACCTCGTGTCCTTATTTTGATCAGTTGGAATGAACAAGAGCCATATGATTCCCTTGTTTTGATTAATTCCTGCCCTCACTTTTATTATTTCTCTTTGTGGTAATAATTAGTACACACAAGTTTCAAAACCAATTTCACCCACTTGCCCTAATGACTTGAATTTATTTGACTGTGTTTAAGTAGCCTTATTTGTTATTGAATAAAGATGTATTTAGTTGAATCAGGCTTTTATTAAAGTATATATATATATTTTTTTGTATATAAGTGTATTTTTTTCCTTTTTTGTTATTGTTTGTTTTCCTTCTTAAATTGAGGGGAGGTCCGTTGTATAAGCCTGTGGCTTCTTGACCTCTCCTGTCACATCTTTTATTTTTTTCATTATCTGGATTTTATGCTGTTTTATGTGTGTGCAAATAAAATAAAAAATAATATTTTGAAATACAATCAGCTGTTCTCCGCCATTGTTGCCAAGAGCTGAGGACCGTCAGAGGGTACTGTAAAAATCTGTAGTTTTTTCTCAAAACGTCCTGTTCACAATGTAGCAAACACATACTGTGTTTGCAACTATTTATTTACCAATAGCAGTGCCAAATCGTGTGCTTTTATTTTGAAGGCAGAATCACCTCTTTTCCGGTATTTTTCTTGCTAACTCTGACAACTTGACGCTGCTCTCCGCACGTATGCCTATATCTGCCAGAGACAACACGGTGGTGATGGGGAGGAGGAGGATGGGGAGGTTCCATGAAAGATAAGAATTTAATGACATTAATCAAAATTATAATGAGCCAAGAATATAGATTTCAGTGTTTGAATCGCACCTGTCTGTAATATGACACAAGTAAACTTGCCAAATTTAGCAATGTTAATAGCCTAAGATAAAAAGCAAGTCACTGAAGCTTTTGAAACCTTAGCTTTGTAAGATACCTCTAAGCTCCAGAAATTAGTCAGAAATTATTAAATTAAGGGAAACAAACAAGTAACAAAATACAGTTGTGGCTAAATGATGACATGCTGCCTTCAAGTGGTGTCGGAAATATCGTAATTATGAGGCGAGCACACAGACACAGAGCATTGAATCCATGTCAGCAACTGATGGTAAAGGTGATGTATTTTATTATTATATGTTATCGTTTGGCATTCTATTTATGTAATCAGAACTGTTGTACGTTTCTATTTTCACTCTTGTTTAGTTGTCATGCATTTTTGTTTCTAATTCATTAATGAAAAAATGAATTAAATGCTTGATGCACATTTCCCCCCCTGCAAAGAGTGGCAATTGAGCTCTAAAATAAAAACAACCGCCACCAACTACTTTTGTTACAGGGTCCACTTTGTTATTATTTCCTACCAAAAGCTCTCGAATCTGTTGTATTGACCACTGCTAAACTCAGCAGCTGGAGCTTACGAGCAGACCTTGAAGGCAGCAGCACTGCCCAGTCCTCATCAACTGTTGGGTAGGAGAAGTAACAGGTGCGCTGCCATTTCCATTGCAATGTGGTCGGGCACTGCCATCTTGTGGAAGAACTAGGTGGCACAGCTCAGACTCGTTTGTTAAATGGTGGGTTGGGGCTCAAAGAGGGCCAGTGTCCAGATGGCTATACAGGGACTGGAATCAGATTTGCTTTGACTCCCTCTACTGCCAAAATCTCTAAACTGCTGGGATGTCAGGCTACCAAACCTCTATCCAGTAAACAAACTACTTTTGAGTCATGTGACTTTTGTTTACAAGCACTTGTTTGCTTGTAATGTGAACCAAAGAGAACCAAATACAAAAATACAACAAAGTCACCTTCTCCAGTCTGGTTCAGACCAAAGAACACAAACTATAGGTGTGATTGCACCTTTGAAACCAGGCTTTGCTCTGTGCTCTCTAGACCAGGATCTGGTCTTTAATGCATCGGTGTAGATCAGAGGTGTGACCAAGTCAGCTTTGCTCGAGTCCCAAGTCAAGTCCCAAGTCTCAAGTCAAGTGCCAAGTCTAAATGTAGAACACCAAGTCAAGTCCCTGTCATTAATGTCAAGTCTCAAGTCTAAATGTAGAACACCAAGTCAAGTCCATGTCATTAATGTCAAGTCTCAAGTCTAAATGTAGATTACCAAGTAAAGTCCAAGTCAAGTCCATGTCATTAATGTCAAGTCTCAAGTCTAAATGTAGAACAGCAAGTCAAGTCAGAGCAAATGAAGAGTCCAGTATCAATTTAATATCTTAAAGAAAACTAAATATCTAGGACTTTTCAATGCAAAAGAAAATTACAGAAAAACATATAGGTTCACTCACTATGTGCATCTAAAAGTGGAAGTATTTGTTGTATTTGTTGTGTTCTTTCATCTTTCTATCTCATTTGATTTGAACTGCACTAGTTTACTTTTTAAGTCTTTTATCTTTTGTATCTCTTGTCTGTATTTTTGCACTTTTTACCTTTACTGTATTTTTATCACCCTGTAAAGCACTTTGAATTGCCCCAGTGTATGAAATGTGCTATACAAATAAAGCTGCCTTGCCTTGCCTTGCCTTGCCTTGCAATATGGTTTTAATAGGATCAAAACTTGGTAAGAGCATCATGAGTTTGATTTCTAGAATCAGTTTCAACTTCAATAAATTCAATCATTCCATACAAATTCAGAAAACAGAATTTACATTCAGTCGTCTGCTGGAACAAATCTCATCACTTTCAATCTGAGTCATTTACACAAACACAAGATCTCAAGTCAAGACTTTAGAAACCTTTTCAAGTCATCAGAGTACAAGTCAGAGTCAAGTCCCAAGTCACCAGAACCCAAGTCAAGTCAAGTCTCAAGTCTTCTCCTCATGCAGCAAGTCAAGTCTCAAGCTATTCAAACTGTGACTTGAGTCCCCACCTCTGGTGTAGATCTTTGTCTTGCAGAAACACTTTGGGAGCTTGTCACCTCAAGGTGTCACTGCATGTTCTGTTTTGTATTTCTGTACAAGACTGAATGTAATCCAACAATGTAAAGTACTGTGTGTGGGTATTGCTGCCTTACAGTTGATAATGCTTGAATGAAGTACGATGGGTTCTTTAATATACCCAGTACCTAGTAGTATATCAACTAAATATATGATTCTGTAGTGCTGAAATTAACCCTTGGTAGATTAATGTAAAAAGCCACACATGTAAAGCTATTTATGTGTTGTGTGTCTTGTATGATTTTAGAAATCAAACTCATGATGCCCTTACCAAGTTTTTATCCTATTAAAACCATATTGCATTGAAAAGTCCTAGATATTTAGTTTTCTTTAAGATATTAAATTGATACTGGACTCTTGATTTGTTCTGACTTGACTTGCTGTTCTACATTTAGACTTGAGACTTGACATTAATGACATGGACTTGACTTGGACTTGACTTGGTAATCTACATTTAGACTTGAGACTTGACTTTAATGACATGGAATTGACTTGGACTTGACTTGGTAATCTACATTTAGACTTGAGACTTGACTTGTGCCTCAAGTCTTGAGACTGACTTGAGACTTGAGGCTTGAGGCTAACGGCTGGCTAACCTGCCCATCAGCCCTGGCTCAGCGTGTTGCCTGTGTATCGTGGCATTTCATCTCGGTCCGGTTAAACCCCTCATCGTGCGCTGAGCTGAGCGAGGAGGGCGAAACGCAACTGTTTCCATTCCCGCTAATAACAGTAGGAAAATACAGTACTGTACAGTGTTTGGGAGAAAAGGGAAAAAACACACAGCAGGGTGCCAACTTGGCGACGCGGGAAAAAACTATCCATCACCCGAGCTCATATGGGAATACAGGTCCGCTCTCTCTCATGCATTCTCTCTCTCTCTCTTTCTCTCTCTCTCTCTCTCTCTCCCTCTGTCTGTCTTTTATCAGCCTTGGCGTATCAGCTAGTGTAAACATGAGTGAGTTACGTCACTTACTTTAATAGAAAGGCTGATTTCGGGGGAGGGGGGGGTGGGGGTGGGGGGGTGGGGGGTTGCTGGCTGTCTTACCATTATGTCACATGCTGTTGCTGTTGTTGTAGCCTGTTATTGTTAAAGCTGAACACTCACACGGGTTAAGATCCCTCTCTCTCTCTCTCTCTCTCTCTCTCTCTCTCTCTCTGTCTCTCTCTCTCTCACGGACACACACACACACACACCCAAGCACATGCTCTATGATCAACTGATTATACTCATACTCATACACAATGTAAGTTTATGATACTTATGAGGATGGTGCTATTATCTGCAGCCACAAAGAAACAAATTATGGTAACACTTTACAATAAGGGTACATTAATTAAGGGTTAGTTAATGTTTAATAAGCATTAACTAACCCTTAATTAACAGTTAACTAATGTGTCTGGTAATCATTTACTAATGGTGTTCATGCTAACTAAGGTATTAATTTATACATTATTTAATAGTCATCTTTATAAACTATTAAATAATGTATAAATTAATACCTTAGTTAACATGAACACCATTAGTAAATTACACATTAAGTTAATGCTTATCAACCCTTAACTTAGTGACCCTTATTGTAAAGTGTTACCAAATTGATAAGTAAAAATATGAACCTGCATAACCTCTCACTTAAAATACTGTTTCAACCTTCAAATATGTTTGCAAGTAATCCAACAGATTGTATTACTGTGATTTTACAGCAAGTGTAAAAAATGACAGTTACCATTTTAATGTCAGAGGATTATTATGATCCTATTACTCTCCAACGCCTTCACAATAGTCAGTTTTGCTGTCAGAGTCGGTTGCGTCACTGTGTGTTTTTGCAAAGATACAGCGCTGCTCTTGCCAAGTTGTTGAACTTTTTGCTCACACAGATTTATCCGCATGAAAACACATTTGAACTAATACAGATATATGAGAAACACCTGCTTCCAGACTGCCTTCTGACTTTCTCTTTATATGGTAGTAAAGGCATTCAACTCTCCTGCTGCACACACACGCGCACACATACACACCCACACACACACAACTCAAGAACAAACCCATGAAAGGAATCGAAATGGATGCTATAAAATTACATTTGTTAGTTTATGAACCGAATAGCGTGTTGTATGAGGTTTTTTGCACTTGTACTGTTTGTTATGATATTGATGTATGATTACCTGACATTATTGGACAAGGTGATGGAAAGAAGGTGTAACCTTCAGTGCATAAATAAATAAGGGTCACTAAGTTAAGGGTTAGTTAATGCTTAATAAGTGTTAGTTAATGCTCAATAAGGGTTATTTAAGCATTAAATAACCCTTATTAAGCATTAACTAACCCTCAATTAACAGTTAAATAATGTATAATTTACTAATATGTATGAATTAATACCTTAGTTAACATGAACACATGATTAGTAAATGATTACCAGACACATTAGTTAATGCTTAATAAGCATTAACTAACCCTTAACTTAGTGACCCTTATCGTAAAGTGTTACCATAATATATTTGCAATGATTTGTATCTCATAAAGGTTTTTATGAAGCCTTTCTAGTTGATGCTGATGGCTTGATGGTCTGCTGTGATTCTGCAATGAAAGGGTCAAATTTCCTACAAAATGCCCCAGGAGACTCTAAATAGACTGTGAGTAACATTCAAATCATGACATCAGTCCGCGATGACAGCAAAACAACATCCTGCAAAAGGGAAATCAGCAGTTTGGATGAGCTGCTTTGTCTTTTCGGTTCTACATTATTATGGAGTAACTGTAACTGTAATCCTTCACTTAATCCTTCACTTCAGGAAAGAATTAGTATCATTCACACTATAAAACCAAACCCCTTAATTTTATCCCTGAAATATCCCTAATTTGTCATTACATAATCATTAATTATGCATTAAAAATAACAGCTTTTAGAAAAGGAAGTAAGTAAGTTAGTATCATGGGTTTTTAAGGGATTTATTCATGGGTTGGTTCGTGGAGACACTAGTAATTAAGGGATTTTTCATAGTGGTTTACAGGTTATTAATTAGTGATTAATGGAAAGTTCCAGTCTCCCTGAATTTTACATTAAATTAGAAAGTAAGCAGTCAAAAATTAAGCGGTGTTTAAGGTGGTTTTGATGAGGTCTCCTCCATTAATAAATCCCTTAACTCATTTTAAGTGGATTTTGCATGAATTAAGGGGTGAATTTATGTACATGTAATGTATTTTAAGGGATTACTGGTTTGTAGAGTCAGTGGACTATAATTTCTGTTTTGTAATTCAACTGCGTTTCATTGTCAAAAGGTCTAAAATGCTGTTTCAAAG